>NC_056725.1:1279999987-1280299987 GCF_019279795.1 Protopterus annectens
AAACTTGACCATATAAACTAGGTCAGTACTCATCACTGCCATAGTTCTGTAGGCACATAAGAATGTTTGAACGTTGACCAAATAATCTAGGTCAGTAGTCATCACTGCCATTGTTCTGCAGGCACATAAGAATGTTTGAACCTTGACCAAATAAACTAGGTCAATAGTCATCACTGCCATAGTCCTGTAGGCACATGGCAATATTTGAACATTGACCAATTAAACTAGGTCATTAGTCATCACTGACATAGTTCTGAAGGCACATAAGAATGTTTGAACCTTGACCAAATAAACTAGGCCAGTAGTCATCGCTGCCAAAGTTCAGTAGGCACATAGGAATGTTTGAACCTTGACCAAATAAACTAGGTCAGTAGTCATCCCTGCCATAGTTCTGTAGGGACTTGGGAATGTTTGAACATTGACCAGATAACCTAGGTCAGTAGTCATCACTGCCACAGTCCTGTAGGCACATGGGAATGTTTGAAGCTTGACCAAATAAACTACATCAGTAGTCATCACTGCCATAGTTCTGTAGGCACATGGGAATGTTTGAACGTTGACCAGATAAACTAGGTCAGTAGTCATCACTGCCATTGTCCTGTAGGTAAACAAGAATGTTTGAACCTTGACCAAATAAACTAGGTCAGTAGTCATCAGTGCGATAGTTCTGAAGGCACATAAGAATGTTTGAACCTTGACCAAATAAACTAAGTCAGTAGTCATCACTGCCATAGTCCTGTAGGCACATGGGAATGTTTGAAACTTGCCCAAATAAACTACATCAGTAGTCATCACTGCCATAGTTCTGTAGGCACATGGGAATGTTTGAACTTTGACCAAATAAACTAGGTCAGTAGTCATCACTGCCATTGTCCTGTAGGCAAATAAGACTGTTTGAACCTTGACCAAATAAAGTAGGTCAGTAGTAATCACTGCCATAGTTCTATCAGCACTTGGGAATGCTTGAACGTTGACCAGATAACCTAGGTCAGTAGTCATCACTGCCATAGTCCCGTCAGCACATGGGAATGTTTGAAGCTTGACCAAATAAACTAGGTCAGTAGTCATCACTGCCATAGTTCTGTAGGCAAATGGGAATGTTTGAACGTTGACTAAATAAACTAGGTCAGTAGTCATCACTGCCATTGTCCTGCAGGCACATAAGAATGTTTGAACTTTGACCAAATAAACTAAGTCAGTAGTCATCACTGCCATAGTTCTGTAGGCACTTGGGAATGTTTGAAGGTTGACCAGATAACCTAGGTCAGTAGTCATCACTGCCATAGTCCTGTAGGCACATGGGAATGTTTGAAACTTGCCCAAATAAACTACATCAGTAGTCATCACTGCCATAGTTCTATAGGCACATGGGAATGTTTGAACCTTGACCAAATAAAGTAGGTCAGCAGTCATCACTGCCATAGTTCTATCTGCACTTGGGAATGCTTGAACGTTGCCCAGATAACCTAGGTCAGTAGTCATCACTGCCATAGTCCCGTCAGCACATGGGAATGTTTGAAGCTTGACCAAATAAACTAGGTCAGTAGTCATCACTGCCATAGTTCTGTAGGCACATGGGAATGTTTGAACGTTGACTAAATAAACTAGGTCAGTAGTCATCACTACCAGTGTCCTGCAGGCACATAAGAATGTTTGAACCTTGACCAAATAAACTAGGTCAATAATCATCACTGCCATAGTCCTGTAGGCACATGGCAATATTTGAACCTTGACCAAATAATCTAGGTCAGTAGTTATCGCTGCCAAAGTTCAGTAGGCACATAGGAATGTTTGAACCTTGACCAAATAAACTAGGTCAATAGTCATCACTGCCATAGTTCTGTAGTCACTTGGGAATGTTTGAACGTTGACCAGATAACCTAGGTCAGTAGTCATCACTGCCATAGTCCTGTATGCACATGGCAATTTTTGAACCTTGACCAAGTAAATTAGATCAGTAGTCATCACTGCCATAGTTCTGAAGGCAAATAAAAATGTTTCAACCTTGACCAGATAAACTAGGTCAGTAGTCATCACTGTCATAGTTCTGGGGGTACATGGGAATGTTTGAAACTTGACCAGATAAACTAGGTCAGTGCTCATCACTGCCATTTTCCTGTAGGCACATAAGAATGTTTAAACATTGACCAAATAACAAGGTCAGTAGTCATTGGTGCCATAGTCCTGTATGCACATGGCAATTTTTGAACCTTGACCAAGTAAATTAGGTCAATAGTCATCACTGTCATAGTTCAGAAGGCACATAAGAATGTTTCAACCTTGACCAGATAAACTAGGTCAGTAGTCATCACTGCCATAGTTCTGGGGGTACATGGGAATGTTTGAAACTTGACCAGATAAACTAGGTCACTACTCATCACTGCCATAGTTCTGTAGGCACATAGGAATGTTTGAAAGTTGACCAAATAAACTAGGTCAGTAGTCATCACTGCCATAGTTATGTAGGCACACAGGAATGTTTGAACCTTGACCAAATAAACTAGGTCAATAGTCATCACTTCCATAGTCCTGTAGGCACATGACAATATTTGAACCTTGACCAAATACACAAGGTTAGTAGTCATCATTGCCATAGTTCTGAAGGCACATAAGAATGTTTGAACCTTGAACAAATAAACTTGGTCAGTAGTCATCACTGTCATAGTTCAGTAAGGACATAGGAATGTTTGAACCTTGACCAGATAAACTAAGTCAGTACTCATCACTGCCATACTTTTGTAGGCACATAGGAATATTTGAACCTTGACCAAATAAACTAGGTCAGTAGTCATCACTGCCATAGTTCTGTAGGCACTTGGGGAATGCTTGAATGTTGACCAGATAACCTAGGTCAGTAGTCATAACTGCCATAGTCCTGTAGGCACATGGGAATGTTTGAGGCTTGACCAAACAAACTAGGTCAGTAGTCATCACTGCCATAGTTTTTTAGGCACATGGGAATGTTTGAACGTTAACAAAATAAACTAGGTCAGTAGTCATCACTGCCATTGTCCTGCAGGCACATAAGAATGTTTGAACCTCGACCAAATAAACTAGGTCAGTAGTCATCACTGCCATAGTTCTGAAGGCACATAAAAATGCTTGAACCTTGACCAAATAAACTAGGTCAGTAGTCATCACTGCCATAGTTTAGTAGGCACATAGGAATGATTGAAACTTGACCAAATAAACTAGGTCAGTAGTCATCACTGCCATAGTTCTGTTGGCAGATGGGAATGTTTGAACATTGACCAGATAACCTAGGTCAGTAGCCATCACTGCCATAGTCCTGTAGGCACATGGTAATGTTTGAAGCTTGACCAAATAAACTAGGTCAGTAGTCATCACAGTCATTGTCCTGTAGTCACATAAGAATGTTTGAACCTTGACCAGATAAACTAGGTCAGTAGTTATCAGTGCCATATTCCTGTATGCATATGGTAATTTGTGAACCTTGACCAAGTAAATTAGGTCAGTAGTCATCACTGCCATAGTTCTGAAGGCACATAAGAATGTTTCACCCTTGACCAGATAAACTAGGTCAGTAGTCATCACTGCCATAGTTCTGGGGGTACATGGGAATGTTTGAGACCTGACCAGATAAACTAGGTCAGTACCCATCACTGCCATAGTTCTGTAGGCACATAGGAATGTTTGAACGTTGACCAAATAAACTAGGTCAGTAGTCATCACTGCCATAGTTCTGTAGGCACACAGGAATGGTTGAACCTTGACCAAATAAACTAGGTCAATAGTCATCACTTCCATAGTCCTGTAGGCACATGGCAATATTTGAACCTTGACCAAATACACAAGGTCAGTAGTCATCACTGCCATAGTTCTGTAGACCCTTGGGAATGCTTGAACATTGACCAGATAACCTAGGTCAGTTGTCATCACTGCCATAGTCCTGAAGGCACATAAGAATGTTTGAACCTTGACCATATAAACTAGGTCAGTAGTCATTGCCACCTTAGTTCAGTAAGGACATAGGAATGTTTGAATCTTGACCAAATAAACTAGGCCAGTACTCATCACTGCCATAGTTCTGTAAGCACACAGGAATTTTTGAACCTTGACCATATAAACTAGGTCAGTAGTCATTGCCACCTTAGTTCAGTAAGGACATAGGAATGTTTGAATCTTGACCAAATAAACTAGGCCAGTACTCATCACTGCCATAGTTCTGTAAGCACACAGGAATATTTGAACCTTGACCAAATAAACTAGGTCAGTAGTCATCACTGCCATAGCTCTGTAGACCCTTGGGAATGCTTGAACATTGACCAGATAACCTATGTCAGTTGTCATCACTGCCATAGTCCTGAAGGCACATGGGAATGTTTGCAGCTTGACCAAATAAACTAGGTCAGTAGTCATCATTGCCATAGTTCTGTAGGCAAATGAGAATGTTTGAACGTTGATAAAATAAACTAGGTCAGTAGTAATCACTGCCATTGTCCTGCAGGCATATAAGAATGTTTGAACCTTGACCAAATAAACTAGGTCAGTAGTCATCTGTGCCATAGTCCTGTATGCACATGGCAATTTTTGAACCTTGACCAAGTAAATTAGGTCAGTAGTCATCACTGCCATAGTTCTGAAGGCACATAAAAATGTTTGAACCTTGACCAAATAAAATAGGTCAGGAGTCATCACTGTCATAGTTCAGTAGGCACATAGGAATGATTGAACCTTGACCAAATAAAGAACGTCAGTACTAATCACTGCCATACTTCTGTAGGCACATAGGAATGTTTGAACCTTGACCAAATAAACTAGGTCAGCAGTCATCATTGCCATAGTTCTGTAGGCACTTGGGAATGTTTGAATGTTGACCAGATAACTAGCTCAGTAGTCATCACTGTCATAGTCCTATAGGCACATGGGAATGTTTGAAGCTTGACTAAATAAACTAGGTCAGTAGTCATCACTGCCATTGTTCTGTAGGCACATAAGAATGTTTGAACCTTGACCAAATAAACTTGGTCAGTAGTCATCACTGTCATAGTTCAGTAAGGACATAGGAATGTTTGAACCTTGACCAGATAAACTAAGTCAGTACTGTCACTGCCATACTTCTGTAGGCACATAGGAATATTTGAACCTTGACCAAATAAACTAGGTCAGTAGTCCTCACTGCCATAGTTGTGCAGGCACATGGGAATGTTTGAGGCTTGACCAAACAAACTAGGTCAGTAGTCATCACTGCCATAGTTCTGTAGGCACATGGGAATGTTTGAACGTTAACAAAATAAACTAGGTCAGTAGTCATCACTGCCATTGTCCTGCAGGAACATAAGAATGTTTGAACCTCGACCAAATAAACTAGGTCAGTAGTCATCACTGTTATAGTTCTGAAGGCACATAAAAATGCTTGAACCTTGACCAAATAAACTAGGTCAGTAGTCATCACTGCCATAGTTCAGTAGGCACATAGGAATGATTGAAACTTGACCAGATAAACTAGGTCACTACTCATCACTGCCATAGTTCTGTAGGCACATAGGAATGTTTGAAAGTTGACCAAATAAACTAGGTCAGTAGTCATCACTGCCATAGTTATGTAGGCACACAGGAATGTTTGAACCTTGACCAAATAAACTAGGTCAATAGTCATCACTTCCATAGTCCTGTAGGCACATGACAATATTTGAACCTTGACCAAATACACAAGGTTAGTAGTCATCATTGCCATAGTTCTGAAGGCACATAAGAATGTTTGAACCTTGAACAAATAAACTTGGTCAGTAGTCATCACTGTCATAGTTCAGTAAGGACATAGGAATGTTTGAACCTTGACCAGATAAACTAAGTCAGTACTCATCACTGCCATACTTTTGTAGGCACATAGGAATATTTGAACCTTGACCAAATAAACTAGGTCAGTAGTCATCACTGCCATAGTTCTGTAGGCACTTGGGGAATGCTTGAATGTTGACCAGATAACCTAGGTCAGTAGTCATCACTGCCATAGTCCTGTAGGCACATGGGAATGTTTGAGGCTTGACCAAACAAACTAGGTCAGTAGTCATCACTGCCATAGTTTTTTAGGCACATGGGAATGTTTGAACGTTAACAAAATAAACTAGGTCAGTAGTCATCACTGCCATTGTCCTGCAGGCACATAAGAATGTTTGAACCTCGACCAAATAAACTAGGTCAGTAGTCATCACTGCCATAGTTCTGAAGGCACATAAGAATGTTTGAACCTCGACCAAATAAACTAGGTCAGTAGTCATCACTGCCATAGTTTAGTAGGCACATAGGAATGATTGAAACTTGACGAAATAAACTAGGTCAGTAGTCATCACTGCCATAGTTCTGTTGGCAGATGGGAATGTTTGAACATTGACCAGATAACCTAGGTCAGTAGCCATCACTGCCATAGTCCTGTAGGCACATGGTAATGTTTGAAGCTTGACCAAATAAACTAGGTCAGTAGTCATCACAGTCATTGTCCTGTAGTCACATAAGAATGTTTGAACCTTGACCAGATAAACTAGGTCAGTAGTTATCAGTGCCATATTCCTGTATGCATATGGTAATTTGTGAACCTTGACCAAGTAAATTAGGTCAGTAGTCATCACTGCCATAGTTCTGAAGGCACATAAGAATGTTTCACCCTTGACCAGATAAACTAGGTCAGTAGTCATCACTGCCATAGTTCTGGGGGTACATGGGAATGTTTGAGACCTGACCAGATAAACTAGGTCAGTACCCATCACTGCCATAGTTCTGTAGGCACATAGGAATGTTTGAACGTTGACCAAATAAACTAGGTCAGTAGTCATCACTGCCATAGTTCTGTAGGCACACAGGAATGGTTGAACCTTGACCAAATAAACTAGGTCAATAGTCATCACTTCCATAGTCCTGTAGGCACATGGCAATATTTGAACCTTGACCAAATACACAAGGTCAGTAGTCATCACTGCCATAGTTCTGTAGACCCTTGGGAATGCTTGAACATTGACCAGATAACCTAGGTCAGTTGTCATCACTGCCATAGTCCTGAAGGCACATAAGAATGTTTGAACCTTGACCATATAAACTAGGTCAGTAGTCATTGCCACCTTAGTTCAGTAAGGACATAGGAATGTTTGAATCTTGACCAAATAAACTAGGCCAGTACTCATCACTGCCATAGTTCTGTAAGCACACAGGAATTTTTGAACCTTGACCATATAAACTAGGTCAGTAGTCATTGCCACCTTAGTTCAGTAAGGACATAGGAATGTTTGAATCTTGACCAAATAAACTAGGCCAGTACTCATCACTGCCATAGTTCTGTAAGCACACAGGAATATTTGAACCTTGACCAAATAAACTAGGTCAGTAGTCATCACTGCCATAGCTCTGTAGACCCTTGGGAATGCTTGAACATTGACCAGATAACCTATGTCAGTTGTCATCACTGCCATAGTCCTGAAGGCACATGGGAATGTTTGCAGCTTGACCAAATAAACTAGGTCAGTAGTCATCATTGCCATAGTTCTGTAGGCAAATGAGAATGTTTGAACGTTGATAAAATAAACTAGGTCAGTAGTAATCACTGCCATTGTCCTGCAGGCATATAAGAATGTTTGAACCTCGACCAAATAAACTAGGTCAGTAGTCATCTGTGCCATAGTCCTGTATGCACATGGCAATTTTTGAACCTTGACCAAGTAAATTAGGTCAGTAGTCATCACTGCCATAGTTCTGAAGGCACATAAAAATGTTTGAACCTTGACCAAATAAAATAGGTCAGGAGTCATCACTGTCATAGTTCAGTAGGCACATAGGAATGATTGAACCTTGACCAAATAAAGAACGTCAGTACTAATCACTGCCATACTTCTGTAGGCACATAGGAATGTTTGAACCTTGACCAAATAAACTAGGTCAGCAGTCATCATTGCCATAGTTCTGTAGGCACTTGGGAATGTTTGAATGTTGACCAGATAACCTAGCTCAGTAGTCATCACTGTCATAGTCCTATAGGCACATGGGAATGTTTGAAGCTTGACTAAATAAACTAGGTCAGTAGTCATCACTGCCATTGTTCTGTAGGCACATAAGAATGTTTGAACCTTGACCAAATAAACTTGGTCAGTAGTCATCACTGTCATAGTTCAGTAAGGACATAGGAATGTTTGAACCTTGACCAGATAAACTAAGTCAGTACTCGTCACTGCCATACTTCTGTAGGCACATAGGAATATTTGAACCTTGACCAAATAAACTAGGTCAGTAGTCCTCACTGCCATAGTTGTGCAGGCACATGGGAATGTTTGAGGCTTGACCAAACAAACTAGGTCAGTAGTCATCACTGCCATAGTTCTGTAGGCACATGGGAATGTTTGAACGTTAACAAAATAAACTAGGTCAGTAGTCATCACTGCCATTGTCCTGCAGGAACATAAGAATGTTTGAACCTCGACCAAATAAACTAGGTCAGTAGTCATCACTGTTATAGTTCTGAAGGCACATAAAAATGCTTGAACCTTGACCAAATAAACTAGGTCAGTAGTCATCACTGCCATAGTTCAGTAGGCACATAGGAATGATTGAACCTTGACCAAATAAACTAGGTCAGTAGTCATCACTGCCATAGTTCTGTTGGCAGATGGGAATGTTTGAACATTGACCAGATAACCTAGGTCAGTAGCCATCACTGCCATAGTCCTGTAGGCACATGGTAATGTTTGAAGCTTGACCAAATAAACTAGGTCAGTAGTCATCACAGTCATTGTCCTGTAGTCACATAAGAATGTTTGAACCTTGACCAGATAAACTAGGTCAGTAGTTATCAGTGCCATATTCCTGTATGCATATGGTAATTTGTGAACCTTGACCAAGTAAATTAGGTCAGTAGTCATCACTGCCATAGTTCTGAAGGCACATAAGAATGTTTCACCCTTGACCAGATAAACTAGGTCAGTAGTCATCACTGCCATAGTTCTGGGGGTACATGGGAATGTTTGAGACCTGACCAGATAAACTAGGTCAGTACTCATCACTGCCATAGTTCTGTAGGCACATAGGAATGTTTGAACATTGACCAAATAAACTAGGTCAGTAGTCATCACTGCCATAGTTCTGTAGGCACACAGGAATGGTTGAACCTTGACCAAATAAACTAGGTCAATAGTCATCACTTCCATAGTCCTGTAGGCACATGGCAATATTTGAACCTTGACCAAATACACAAGGTCAGTAGTCATCACTGCCATTGTTCTGAAGGCACATAAGAATGTTTGAACCTTGACCAAATAAACTAGGTCAGTAGTCATCGCCACCATAGTTCAGTAAGGACATAGGAATGTTTGAATCTTGACCAAATAAACTAGGCCAGTACTCATCACTGCCATAGTTCTGTAAGCACACAGGAATATTTGAACCTTGACCAAATAAACTAGGTCAGTAGTCATCACTGCCATAGTTCTGTAGACCCTTGGGAATGCTTGAACGTTGACCAGATAACCTATGTCAGTTGTCATCACTGCCATAGTCCTGAAGGCACATGGGAATGTTTGCAGCTTGACCAAATAAACTAGGTCAGTAGTCATCACTGCCATAGTTCTGTAGGCAAATGGGAATGTTTGAACGTTGACAAAATAAACTAGGTCAGTAGTAATCACTGCCATTGTCCTGCAGGCATATAAGAATGTTTGAACCTCGACCAAATAAACTAGGTCAGTAGTCATCTGTGCCATAGTCCTGTATGCACATGGCAATTTTTGAACCTTGACCAAGTAAATTAGGTCAGTAGTCATCACTGCCATAGTTCTGAAGGCACATAAAAATGTTTGAACCTTGACCAAATAAACTAGGTCAGTAGTCATCACTGTCATAGTTCAGTAGGCACATAGGAATGATTGAACCTTGACCAAATAAAGTAGGTCAGTACTAATCACTGCCATACTTCTGTAGGCACATAGGAATGTTTGAACCTTGACCAAATAAACTAGGTCAGCAGTCATCACTGCCATAGTTCTGTAGGCACTTGGGAATGTTTGAACATTGACCAGATAACCTAGGTCAGTAGTCATCACTGCCATAGTCCTATAGGCACATGGGAATGTTTGAAGCTTGACTAAATAAACTAGGTCAGTAGTCATCACTGCCATTGTCCTGTAGGCACATAAGAATGTTTGAACCTTGTACAGATAAACTAGGTCAGTAGTCATCAGTGCCATAGCCCTGTATGCATATGGCAATTTTTGAACCTTGACCAAGTAAATTAGGTCAGTATTTATCACTGCCATAGTTCTGCAGGCACATACAAATGTTTCAACCTTGACCAGATAAACTAGGTCAGTAGTCATCACTGCCATAGTTCTGTAGGCACATAATAATGTTCGCACCTTGACCAAGTAAACTAGGTCAGTAGTCATCACTGCCATAGTTCTGTAGGCACATAATAATGTTCGCACCTTGACCAAGTAAACTAGGTCATTAGTCATTACTGCCATAGTTCTGTAGACACAAAGAAATGTTTGAACCTTGACCAAATAAACTAGGTCAGTAGTCATCACTGCCATAGTTCTGTTGGTACATAGGAATGTTTGAACCTTGACTGAATAAACTAGGTCAGTAGTCATCACTGTCATAGTTCTGTAGGCACACAGGCATGTTTGAACCTTGACCAGGTACACTAGGTCAGTAGTCATGACTGCCATAGTTGTGTAGGTACATAGGAATGTTTGAATCTTGATCAAGTAAACTGGGTCAGTAGTCATCTCAGCTTTAGTCCTCTAGGCACATGGTAATGTTTGAACCTTGAGTAAGTAAACTGGGTCAGCAGTCATCATTCCCATAGTTCTGTAGGCACATAGGAATGTTTGAACCTTCACCAAATAAACAAGGTCAGTAGTCATCACTGCCATAGTCTTGCAGGTACATAGGAAAGTTTGAACCTTGACCAAATAAACTAGGTCAGTAGTCATGACTGCCATAGTTGTGTAGGTACATATGAATGTTTGAATCTTGATCAAGTAAACTGGGTCAGTAGTCATCTCAGCTTTAGTCCTCTAGGCACATGGTAATGTTTGAACCTTGAGTAAGTAAACTGGGTCAGTAGTCATCATTCCCATAGTTCTGTAGCCTCAAAGGAATGTTTGAACGTTGACAAAATAAACTAGGTCAGTAGTCATCACTGCCATAGTTCTTTAGGCACATGGGCATGTTTGAACCTTGACGAAGTAAACTTGGTCAGTAGTCATCACTGCCATAGTTCTGCAGGCACATGGGAATGTTTGAACCTTGACTGAATAAACTAGGTCAGTAGTCATCACTGCCATAGTCATGTAGGCACAGAGTAATGTTTGAACCTTGACCAGATAAACTAGGTCAGTAGTCATCACTGCCCTTGTTCTGTAGGCACATGTAAATGTTTGAAACTTGACCAGATAAACTAGGTCAGTAGTCATCACTGTCATAGTTCTGTAGGCACATGGGAATTTTTGAACCTTGACCAAGTAAATTAGGTTAGTAGCCATCACTGCCATAGTTCTGTAGACACATGGGAATGTTTGAACCTTGACCAAATAAACTAGGTCAGTAGTCATCACTGTCATAGTTCTGTAGGCACATGGGAATGTTTAAACCTTGACCAAATAAACTAGGTCAATAGTCATCACTGCCATAGTTCTGTAGGCACATAGGAATGTTTGAACCTTGACCAGATAAACAAGGTCAGTAGTCATCACTGCCAATTTTCTGTAGGCACATGGGAGTGTTTGAACTTGGACCAGATAAACTAGGTCAGTAGGCAATGCTGCCATAATCCTGTAGGCACATAGGAATGTTTGAACCTTGACCAAATAAACTAGGTCAGTAGTCCTCACTGCCATAGTTGTGGAGGCACATGGGAATGTTTGAACCTTGACCAAATAATTTTGTTCAATTGTCATAGGTTCATAGGTTTGTACTAGGCTATCTGCCCTAGGGCATTTATAAGCCTAGCCAGAGTGTGTGTGGCTTTCACCACCCCTTAGGATGAGAATACTACGCCCTTTTAGGGTTTAGTTTACTGTGCCTCTGTCTAGTAGTGACACAGAGATGACTCCCAGGGTAAACCTACGATCTCCCATCCACTCGTCAAGATTTCTCTTGAATAGAGTCAGTGAGGGGCTCTGCCTAACATGGACTGGGATTCTGTTCCAGAGTGTAGGGAGCCTCTGGGTTATGAATCTGTCCCTCCAGCACGTCCTATTTATTTCTGTGTTGAGGTTTAAGTCTCTTGCTCTCGTGGCTCTGATGGATTTCGATTTTCTGAGGTGGAGCATGTCCATTAATTCCAGATTGGACATGGCCTTGTACGTCAGGCACAGATCACCTCTGAGTAGGCGGTATGCGACTGAATAGAGCTGGAGTTTTTTCAGTCGGGCAGCATATGACATATGTTTAAGACCCTTTATCCTGTTGGTGAGGAACTTTTGGGGTCTTTCCAACTGCTGCAGGTGTCGGGTGAGATACATCCCAAATGGGGCATTGTACTCAATCATTGGCCTGATAAGAGAAGAGTACAGGGGCACAATGACCTCTCTTGATCTAGATGTGAAACCCTTCATGATAAGGTGGGCAATATAGAAGGTCTTCCTAATCACTTTGGCAATGTGAGTGTCAAATGAGAGGTTACTGTCAACCTGGGTCCCTAGGTCCCTGATTACCTCTTCCGTACTTAATGGATTACCACCTATGTGGTAATTTGTGGGTACCTTGTTTTGCCCAAAGGGTATGACTATACATTTTTTGGTGTTCAGCTTAAGGCCATGGCTCTGGCACCAATTATCCGTTTCTATGAGGCCTCTCTGAAGGATGTTTGTGTCCACTGGAGTATCAATTATGGCCCAGTTTGCAGTCATCTGCGAACTTTGTCAGCCACAATCCTCCTATGTTTGCCTGTACCTCGGAAAATAAATGCCGAACAAGAGGGGTCCCAGGACTGAGTCCTGTGGGACACCGCTTGTGACTGGCTTAGAGTCTGACATAGCTCCAGCAACTCTGACCCTGTGGGTTCTGTCCTTGAGCCAGTTTGCAACCCATCTTGTGACATATGGGTTTACATTTAAGCTGGTGAGTTTGTCTATGATGCCCGAGTGGGGTATTGTGTCAAAGGTTTTTGCAAGGTCAAGGTAGGCTGTGTGAACTGCCTTACCCTCATCAATGGCCTTAGTGACTGTTTCAAAAAAGTCGACCAAGTTCAAAAGGCAGGATCTGCCCTTGACAAAGCCAAATTGGGTAGGATCCAATGTCTGTAGCTCCCCAATGTCTTTGTTTATGAGTTCCATAATGATCCTCTTCATAGCTTTGCAGACCAGGCTCGTCAAGCTTATGGGGCGGTAATTTCCAGGGTCCGTAGAAGCACCGCCTTTGTGAAGTGGGACCACTGTTGCCGTACGCCACTCTTTGGGTACGTATCCTGTAGTAAGGCTAAGATTAAACAGCAGCCTTATGTGTGGGTTTAGTTCCTCTTGGAGTTCATGTAGCACACAGCCCGGGACACCGTCCGGTCCCATTGATGCTGTGTTTTTAGCTTTAGAGAGGGCGGCTCTCACCTGGGCATCTGAGATGTTAGGGAGGCTACACTCTGCTGGGATAGTTATTTCTCCTTTTGGGGGGAGGGGGAGGAGAAATTTGCACTGAACCTGTCTGCCAGAATGTTGGCAATGTCAGTGGGTTCAGTGTATTTTGTGTCATTTTGGACTAACTCTGAGCCTATCTGGGAGTTTCCACCCAGGTTTCTAACATAGCTAAAGATGGCCTGTCATCACTGCCATAGTTCTGTAGGCACATGGGAATGTTTGAACCTTGACCAGATAAACTAGGTCAGTATTCATCACTGCCAATGTCATGTGTGCACGTAGGAATGTTTGAACCTTGAACAATAAACTAGGTCAGTAGTCATCACCACTGTAGTTGTGGAGGCACATTGGAATGCTTGAACCGTGACTAAATAAACTAGGTCAGTAGTCATCACTGCTATAATTCTGTAGGCACATGGGAATGTTTGAACCTTGACCAAATAAACTAGGTCAGTATTCTTCACTGCCATAGATCTGTAGGCACATGGGAATGTTTGAACCTTGACCAAGTAAGCTAGGTCAGTAGGTATCACTGCCATAGTTCTGTAGGCACATGAGAATGTTTGAACCTTGACCAAGTAAACCAGGTCAGCAGTCATCACTGCCATAGTTCTGTAGGCACATGAGAATGTTTGAACCTTGACCAGATAAACTAGGTCAGTAGTCATCACTGCCAGTTTCCTGTAGGCACATGGGAATGTTTGTACCTTGACCAGATAAACTAGGTCAGTAGGCATCACTGCCATAGTCCTGTAGGAACATGGGTATGTTTGATCCTTGACCAAATAACCTAGGTCAGTATTCATCACTGCCAAAGTCATGTGGGCACGTAGGAATGTTTGAACCTTGAAAAATAAACTAGGTCAGTAGTCATCACCACCATAGTTGTGGAGGCACGTTGGAATGCTTGAACCGTGACTAAATAAACTAGGTCAGTAGTCATCACTGCCATAATTCTGTAGGCACATGGGAATGTTTGAACCTTGACCAAATAAACTAGGTCAGTAGTCATCAATGCCATAGTTCTGTAGGCACATAGGAATGTTTGAACCTTGACCAAATAAACTAGATCAGTAGACATCACTGCCATAGTTCTGTAGGCAGGTGGGAATGTTTGAACCTTGACCAGATAAACTAGGTCAGTAGTCATCATTGCCATAGTTCTTTAAGCACTTAGGAATGTTTGAACCTTGACCAAGTAAACTAGGTCAGTAGTCATCACTGTCATAGTTCTGTAGGCACATGGGAATGTTTGAACCTTGACCAAGTAAACTAGGTCAGTAGTCATTACTGCCATAGTTCTGCAGGCACATAGGAATGTTTGAACCTTAAGCAAATAAACTAGGTCAGTAGTCATCACCACCATAGTTGTGGAGGCACATGGGAATGTTTGAACCTTGACCAAGTAAACTAGGTCAGTATTCATCACTGCCATAGTTCTGTAGCCATATGGGAATGTTTGAACCCTGACTAAATAAACTAGGTCAGTAGTCATCACTGCCATAGTTCTGTTGGCAGATAGGAATGTTTGAACCTTGACTGAATAAACTAGGTCAGTAGATATCACTGCTATAGTTCTGTAGGCACATTGGAATGCTTGAACCTTGACTAAATAAACTAGGTCAGTAGTCCTCACTGTCATAGTTGTGGAGGTACATGGGAATGTTTAACCTTGACCAAATAAACTAGGTCAGTAGTTATCACTGTCATAGCTCTGTAAGCACATTGGAATGTTTGAACCTTGACTAAATAAACTAGGTCAGTAGTCCTCACTGTCATAGTTGTGGAGGCACATGGGAATGTTTAACCTTGACCAAATAAACTAGGTCAGTAGTTATCACTGTCATAGCTCTGTAGGCACATTGGAATGTTTGAACCTTGACTAAATAAACTAGGTCAGTAGTCCTCACTGTCATAGTTGTGGAGGCACATGGGAATGTTTAACCTTGACCAAATAAACTAGGTCAGTAGTCTTCACTGCCATAGATCTGTAGGCACATGGGAATGTTTGAACCTTGACCAAATAAACTAGGTCTGTACTCATCACTGCCATAGTTCTATAGGCATGTGGGAATGTTTGAAATCTACAATGTTGCTCAGAACTTTCCTCTTGAATTACCTTAATGTCAGTAGGATGTACAAATTAGAATAAATAGCTGTCTTGTACACTCATGTACTTATTGCATAATCATGGGTGCATAATCATATATTTATTGATATAATATTGTGATCTTTATGTCATACTTCAAACTCCTGCAGTATTTTCTAAAGTTCTAGTGAGTTGGGATGTATGAGAATAATAATTATAGGTTACCAGAGAAATAAGGAAATTCATGTCTGCTTTGTAATTTAACAGGACATAAAAACAAAGTAATGTATTTTCATATTTAAATTTATTTTCTGTAATTTGGAATGAATAAGCTTCAATTTAATATTATAGTTTGCATAAAAAATAAAATGTGTACCCTTGAATTTCTGTGAAAAACTCTGGGTTATGATTTAGCTGAATTATTTCACTGATAACTTAATTTAAATTTTGATTATAGTTTTCCAATGCCTGTATTGCCAGATACAGACCTATAATGTAGAAATGTACATCACGTTCATACGTTTACAGTCTAGCAGACTACCACCTGTATACCAAATTGTATGGCAGCTAAAAGTGCTAAATGCTGTAAGAAGAAATCATACGGACATAGTAGAATACATTCAAGTGGTGAAGATGTGTAAAATATCTTAAAAGGAAAGCATTTTGAAACACTTCATACAATTGCTTGGCTGTATTAGAGAAAAAGAAGTATGGGATGAAAACTGAAATTGTATAAAAAAGGCTAAAACTTGTAGGATGAAAGTTAAGGGGGGTGTGTTTTATGTTTGTAACATTCAGTGCATCCTGGAAAATAGGGTATCTACATTTTAAAACCTGGACTATGTTAAGGTAGATCAACTACTGAGTAGAAAAATACTTGACACTCTGATAGCTAATTTCAAGAAATGAAGCACTATATTTTACTATTTTAGAAAGAGCCACTTTATGTTACCTGATAACATCAAAGTTTATAGCTATTTACCTATAAGTTCATAAGAGATTGCTAGGCTATTGACTTGAGCCCTTACAAACCTAGCCATTTTTACCTGAATTTACCTGTTTTTTTATCCCTAAGGGCTAGAGGGTGGCTTAGGTTTGTGTCTACACCTTGAGTATTTTACAGCCTGCCTGTGTCCGTAAGGGACATGAGTGCCACCCCAGGAGTGAATTTACACTTCCTCATCCATTGATCCAAACTGCATTTGAAGAGGGTGAGGGAGGGGCTCTGCTTTACATGAATAAGAACCCTGTTTCAAAGTAGGGGTAGTCTCTGAGACACATATCTGTCTCTCTCCAGAATGTTTTATTTATGTGACATCCCACGTTTAGATTCTTAGGTTGGGTGGTCCTCGTGCATTTTGTCTTGTGAATGTGTAACAGTTCCATCAGGGCTGGATTTTAGAGTGCCTTGTAGGTTAGGCATAGATCACCCCTTAACAGTCAGTAGGAGACAGAGTAAAGGGATAGGTCTTGTAGTAGATTGGCATAAGACATGTTGTTTACACCCTGTATATTTTTTGTAAGAAACCCTTTAGGCTGCTCCAGCTGTTGCAAGTGCCTGCTCAATTACATGCTGAAAGATGCATTGTACTTGATTATTAGTCTGATGAGGGCCAAGTACAGTAGAACTATAACTTCCTTGGATCTGGATGCCACTGTGGACACATGGTAGTCAAAGTTCAGGCCACTATCTAGCTGTGTTCCTAGATCTCTCACCTTTGAGTCCACTCTTGGTGTGTTATTAATGTTGTAATGTGCAGGGTATTTGACTTCCAAAAGGTTATGATTATGGATTATTTTGCATTTAGTTTTAGGCTATGGCTCTGGCACAAATCATTTATCTAATTCAGACTATTCTGGAGGATATCTACATTGGTGGGGGATTTGGTGATTACCCCCAACTTGCAGTCATCAACAAACTTGGTTAGCCAAAGGCTTCTACATCAGTCTTGACTTCTGAGATGTATATTGTGAAGATAAGTAGTCCCAGCACTGAGTCCTGTTACACACCACCAGTAAATGGCCTCTTGCTGGATCTGGATTCTCCCACTCTAACATGTGTCCTGTCCATGAGTCCTTTGGCTATCCCTCTAGTGACATAGGGATTTATGCCCAGTTTTGTGAGTTTATCTATACTACCCCAGTGGGGAATTGTGTCAAATGCCCTAGCCAGGTCAAGGTAGGCAGTGTGCAGTCTTTTACCCTCATCTGTGGTCCTCCTGACTTTCTCAAAGAAGTTCATCAAATTGAGCAGGCATGACTAGCCCTTAACAAAGCCAAACTGGGCTGGGTTCAGTGATTGGAGGTTTCCTTTGTCGTTATTTATTGGGTCCATGATTATTCTTTTCATGGCCTTGTATATAAGACTAGTCAATCTAATGGGTCTGTAATTCCCTAGGTCTGTTGATGGTCCCCTTTTATGCAGAGGGATGACTGTTGCTGTCCTCTATTCTGCAGGGACAAAGCCAGTCTGGAGGCTGTGGTTAAACAGAGATCCTAGTGGGCCTGATAGGTCCCGTTTCAAGCTATTTAGGAGGAATCCTGGGATATTGTTGGGAACCATTGAAACCGTGTTTTCAGCTCTAGAGAGTACAGTGGCAACCTGTTCTTTGGTGATAACTGGTAGAGGAATGGTGGAGGGAATTTCCAGAGGTGATGGGGAGGTGACATTTGAGCTGAATTTATCAGCCATCAGATTTGCTATATCTTCTGGATGGGTATAGGTGATGCCATCTATAACTAATTCTGCTCATTGTTGGGTGTTGCCCTTACGATTGTGGACACAACTGAAAAAATGCCTTATGGTTATCCTTAGCTTGGGAGGTTATTTTTGCTTCAAGGTTTGCTTTTGAAGACTTGAGTAATCCCCTTATTTGCTTGATTAGAATACTGGGGGGAGCTTTTGCACTGTTGTGCACATTTCTTCTTACTTCTAGTCAGGATTTTCTTGCTTTTGTTGTACAACCTATTTATACCGGGGATCCACTAGACTGGATTGTTTTTGTGGTTTGTCCTTATTTCAGTCTGGTACTGCCATTTTTTTGCAGTTGTTTATAAGGTTATACAGGACTTTTGTGTACTCCTTTGCATAGGGTTCTGTGTTTTCTAGGTTTGTGGGAAGCTTGGAAATTAGCTATGCCATCACTTAATAGAAAGTAGTTTTCCTTAGAAAAGTCCTTAGAGGTTTTCTTGTTAGGTGTGGGTTCTAGTTTTATATTTATTTCAAGGGAGACTGTTTTGTGATCTGCTCTAACCAGTGAGGGCATCACACTTGGGGGACGGGGGTGAATGCAACACTCTCCCATATTAGTGAGTACCAGGTCTAGGATATTTGTACCCATAGTGGGAGTGCAGACTAGTTGCTGCAGGGCATTTGCATTAACAAAGTCTGGAAATCTTTGAGCCTTCGTGTTAGTGGTCATGCACGCTTTCCAGTTAATGGAGGGGTAGTTGAAATCACCCATGAGTATAGTATTGGTTTGAATGGCAAGTGATTCTAGTAAATTCAGGTATGATGTATGGCTTTCATGAATCATGCTGAGGGACCTGTAGCTAGCAAGGATATGGTAAGGAATTTCCATGGCTTTGAAACATATTTCAGAAACTGCACAGATGTCAGCATTGTCCAGGGTAAGGAGTGTTTCCAGAGAATGCAGTTTCTTGTTGAGACTCCTAGCATTGAGCAGTAATACCTTTTGCTTATCCTGAGTGGATTTTGCTATCTTGAAAGGTTTGTTTGTTTGGCAGTGCCTAAAAATGGCACTTTAGGGGTGGATAATGTTTGGGGAATATCTGAAAGCCTAGTGGCTACAGGTGAAGACCATCCCTGGCAAAGCAGCATGGCCTGTCAATCATGTTCTCCCAGGCTGACAAATATTGGACCCCTTTGGAATAACACCAGTAGCTAAGCCAATTATTAAAGTCAATTATTTTCTGATGGTGTTGCGGTATCATCCTTGGAGATGATAGGAATGCTGCTGACTGTTAGGCTCATAATCACCTGTGACATATTCTCAGAGCTCAGTCATGTGTCTCTTCATATAGTCCAGGGAGTTATTTCTCAGGTTCAGGTCATTTACACTCATATGAACTATGGCTAAGTCACACTGGTATCTGGGGTTGAGCACTTGCATGATCTGGTTAATCCTGGCCCTTGACAGACAACTAACTGTAACCTTCTCTTTATCCAGCCTGATGAGAGAGACATCAGAGTGTGTCTCACAATGGAGTATCCTATGAACAAAATATTAGGTTGTGTGGTGTTATTCCTTATGAGCTTGGCAGTTGAGACACTATTAGATGTAGTTTTATGTGTTGTGTTGAGAGTTGTCTTGTTTGTGTGCATGCAGAGTTTCTGAGAACTGTGTCTGGGAGGCCTTTGAGGTTTGGGTAAGTTACACATGAGCATCTTCACATATGTGGGTCTATGTGCCTTATCCTTTGTAAGTACAGTGAGATTTATGTATGTTTGGATTTTTTGTGTCTGCATGTAAGAATCTTCCCCTCTAGTGAGATTGTGTAACTACATCTCTCACATATTGTATTCGTCTGTTTCAGAAATAAGTGGTTGTCAGTGTCCATGAGGCAATTGCTACATTGCCTCAGGATGCCCATGTCCGCTAAGCTAGATGCAGAAATAGCAGGAGAGTGCATATCCATGGTTGCAGGTCCTTAATATGTGTTATGCAAGTGAATAAAATGGGGGGTGGTGTTTGCAACCAGACTAGGGATGGGTGCATACTTAGTGTAATCTACAGCTAACCTATGCTGCGTTGCTGCCCAGCACTCAAAAAAGTTGTTCTTTGAGCAGCGATAGTTCTGAGTTCTGTAATAATGTAGTCTACAGCTAACTAAATGCAGCAGTGCTGCTCAGCAAGCAAACTATTGGACTGTGGAAATTATCACGGGTAGTTTTATAGAGAAATATAAACCTTCTAGTAATTGCATATATACAAGGCACTACTAACCACTGCTGTACAAAGAGCAGTGTTGGGTAAATGTGAAGCTTAGCAGAAAAAAAGCAAGTTTTAAAGTAGGTAGTGCAGACTTTGACCCTCTTAATGTAAACTGACTTTGCTGGAGCCCAGGTGTTAGGAAACCACAAAAATAGATGCCTAAATGCACTGAAAAGAGCAGACATAATGTAGAGTACTATAATTGCAGAAAAGCAGCCCTTATAGTATTGGAAAAATGCAACTTAAAACTCTAAGAAAGTGCAGGAAAAACAATAAATAGCACATAAGTCTTTGAGAATGTAATGAAAGTAAGCCATATAAGTGCAAAATAATACTTATTTTCATTGTTTTTGCCAAGGTTGGCTTCAGATACAAGCAAAATCTCTCAGACTCTCTGGTGTCATTGCCAGGTGATAAGTAGGTCTGAATAACTGAGCCAAGACTCACACAAATGCAAGGTTTATATACAAGCAAAAAAGCAAGTTTTAAAGTAGGTGTGCTCACAGGCCAATCAGGTAAGCACACAATAAGCTTACCACCAGCAATTCTCAGCTCAGATAGGTACAATCAACCCTCTCCTGCAACAAGAGTGCAGACTTTGACCATCTTAATGTAAAATGACTGGCTTGGAGCCCAAGTGTTAGGGAGTCACAAAAATAGATGCTTGAATGCACTGAAAACAGTATATGCAATATATTTAGAGTACTACAATAGCAGTACAGCAGTAGCATTTGACATGGTATTTAGGGTCTATGTGGCCACTTTTCCTTGTGGTTTATGTTACACAAGAATGACAGCATAAAGCCTGAAGGAATGTATTTTGGTACACAGAAGGGGAATAGATAATTGAGATGATAAGGTTTATACTGTTAAACCCCCTATGATTTGTTATATGGCAAACTCAGTTACTTTTAAAATGCGTATCATTAAGCAGGTGAGCTCAGGACTAAAGTGGGGAGACAGGATATGGGATGTTACAAGAAAAAGAATGATGAATGAAGCAAACATAACATTAATGATAAATAATGCATTAATATTAATATAAAGTAAAGAAAACATGTAGGGAATATTACTTTTCTTTTTTTAATAAGAATATGAGCTATATGAAATGAGCTATTTAAGTCTGTCACTTTAATTACCACAAGGCTTGGATCAGTATGATTATAAATAAAGGTGAAAGTATATGCATTTAATAACACTAAGAGGTTGTGGCTGAAACACCATTGTATTATTTCCAATGAAGTACATTAAAAAAAGACAAGATAATGTGATGTTTCTGTTCTAAGTTATAAAATGTGTGAGGGTCATGGCCTAGATGATGATGATGGCAATGATGATGGTAGCGGGATCCCATATTGAAGAAACAATGTGATTTACAAATGGTAGGGTTTGTCATTGACTGTTTGCATACTTATATCATTGGTCGTGCTATATTCATATAGTAAATGAAAACAGCAAGTGTACTAACCATCTCAAAAAGTAGTATTTTAGGAGTAAATGTAATCAAACCTCAGCCAATGTCATCAAATCCAGGATACTGCTAAAACAGGTAGAGATGGATCTGTAATGATGTGAGGTATTGCCAGCTATGCCAGTAGTAGGGCAGTGGATGTGTAACATATGCCAGCATAGCTATCTGGAGTTTTGTAAAGAAGTATATGTCATTTGTATATCAAACTGATTTTTACAGGTGCTTGTGTTGAAAATGTATTTGTAAAGTTGCTTATGTTAAAATGTACCAACAGTTTGTCCTGCTGGATAGCAAAGAAATACACCTGTATGTCAGACTGTTTTATAACTGTTGAAATTAATATTGTAACAGATGACACTGGAAGAGAAAGGCTAAGCACAGTTCCAGCTAACTTTGAAAAATAGCCTGAAATTAAATTACCTGGTAGGCCATAAAGATTGTATCTTACAGTTCTGAATGCAGCCAGAGACAAAATGTCTGTGAAAACAAGGACTAGGAATCCTTGTCGTATTGTCCATAGCAGTAAACTAATTGCTACTCTGGAAGGGTGGAAGTTTGAAATTGTTTAATGACTTCCAGAAGCTGCAATAGATCTTAGCAAAGCTCTATGTGTGTGTGTGTGTATTATTGACACATATGTGCTAAAGCCTGGCAGCTTCTAGCCAAGAGAGTAATATGGGAACCAGAAGTCATATGACCAGATTTGTGTGATATCATTCTGCAAGCTGGCTCTGTAATGATATTTTAATACTAGGTGAGACTGAAGTCTCAGGACACTCTATTTTTGAAACCTGACATAGAAGGACCTCTCACCTACTTCACCTTGCCTTGCTTTAGAAAGTAACCAGGGAACTGTACTTATTTAGATCAGTCAGGAAAATATAGTGAGATTAGTTAAGTACTGTTTTTCTGTATCTGTGTGAATCTATGTATCTGTGTTATTTTAATATTTCTGGTGATTGAAACTCTGGTGTTTATTGTAAATAGATATTTAGTATTTTCATGTTCTTCCATTATTTATTCTTAAATATATTGAAACTTTACATTGTGGCTGGTCCTTTAGAGTATATTTTTACCTTTGAGAGTACTTATATCTATTTTTTTGGCTTTGTGGCCACTCCTGAAAGCCTTACTGCATTGGTCAAACTCTATTATTTGTATTAATTTCACTCATTATAATTAGGTACCCTTGCAAGATCCTTAGAATAGCTGGCTTTGGAGTGTCTGGTGGCAGTGTAACTACCTTATAGTCTGGGCAGTAGGGGGCATAGCTAGTAAACCTGTGCCAGCATTTCCCAGATGTGTGTGCATGTGTGCAAATCAAATCTCAAAGAGTGTGTGTGTCAGCTGCTTGGAGCAGGGACACAAAGCACTGGTTTCACAGTGAGGTTGCTGGAGGACTTGGCTTGGACACTTGGTTCAGGACTCAAATCTACAGCTGTGCCAGTGGGGAGTCTCATTGGAGCCCAAGAGAGAGAGAGAGAGAAATGCACACCCCAGACTGAGTGTGTTCCCTGTGTGCTCTTCAAGGAAATTGTGCTTGATGCAGAGAGCTGCATCTGGGAAAACTGCGTGTATCGATTTTTGTTCCAAGTGAAGGTCCCTCTACAGTGTCAGTGATGAGGATTCAGGCTCCTTGATTACTGGCCCAGGAGGGGACATCACAGGATCCATCAAATATAAATCAAACAAAAACTTCAAAAAGTCGGCTCCAAGTCACCACTGAGATAAATGTGTAAAAAGATTTAATGAACAACAAATACAAGCTTTAACAAGCTTTTGCCAAGTAGCTTTATCATATATACACCATTTAAGGCAGAGTCATGGTTATACAATAAACGTAAAATCATGTGATTAAAATCAGAAACATCCATTAGTTAAAATCAAGTTCAAATTAATGTATAAAATCCATTTAATTATGTGATTATTCATTCTAAACATACTTGTAAAATAATTATTAGATTCACATAAATAAGTGTTTGTGTTTATGGATTTATCCACTCTCAGATGGCTAATCCAGCAATATTCAGTCTGTTCTGTTCTATTTTCTATGTCAGCCCCCCTCTTTTGTTATCTGACACTAGTTGCAATACCATATATTTAAATATGTTTTTTATTATTATTATTTTGTAAGTGTTTATAAAGTGCATTCCTGTTTAAAAATCATGTACTTACAGATTATATAATCGGCTATACTTTTTTTCAACTTGAGATTCGCTTTACCTATATAAACGGCAGGACAGCATTTGACATTGTGCACGATAGGATTCATGGAACCGCAATAAGTAAAATGATCAAATACACAAGTTTTGTTAGTGATCAAATGAATGCATATGTTGGTGTTAGGAATATAACATCATTTTCCTCTGATATACCCTTTCATTATTAAAAAAGTTATTTTTCTTTTTGTAGAAAATAATTTGTTTAAAGTTTTTCAAATGTTTGAAGACAAACTTCGGTTGTTCAGGTATTATAATTTTAGATGTATTCAGAACTTGCAAGATTTGCCAGTTCCATGCTCATCTGAGTCAGCACCTTAGTCCAAGTCCCTGGACTACATGTGTTCTGGAGGTCAAAAGCCTCGTCTATGTATATTTATTTATTTATTTTACATTTGTTGACCGGGAGTGTCTGACTGAGCTAAAGCCCTTTTTCAGTGGAGGCCCAGGGAGAAAAACTCCAACTAGTACAAATAATTAAAATAGCATTGAGATATTCTGGTAGTTACAAATCTCATACAGTAGTTACAAAGGTTTGCAAGCCTAAAAACAAAAGGCAGATAACAACTAAAGCATAGGAAGTAACATGAAACAGTTAAAAAAGTTTACTAATCTAACAGCAAAAAGCACAGTATAACAAAAGCTTAGGAGGTTACATAAAAAGCATAGGGAGTAAGCTGTTTATACTATGTATTATGTATTACATAAACAGTAACACGAGCTCCCAAGGTATTTGTAGATTTGAAAATGAGAGTGGAAAGTTTGAAGTAGTTAGGGGAGAAGGAATAGAGAGTGCAGAGGTGATAGGGTGACTATGGGGAGGAAAGTAAGGAGTAATAGAGATAGATGGTTGCTATGTAAGTTAGTTGAGACCAGGGAGGGTGTGAACAGTGGCAGGCCAGTGTTTTATAAAGTACTCTTTGGTTGTTCTTCTTTTGGCTTTTCCTGGTTAGGGGTCGCCACAGCGGAACTTCGGTCTGCTAATGATTGGCAGTAGATTTTTATGGTTCCGCAGTGCCAGCTCGACGCCCAACTTTCAACGAAGGCATGCCCATTTATTAGGATAGATACAGGCAATGCAAAGGAGTGAGCAGCAATCTGGAGAAAATATGAAGGGATATTGTCAGCAGATACAGAGCATGGTTTGAGCTTAGAGAGTAGAGTTTTGATAGAGGTAGTGGGAACAGGTTTAAGAGAGAAGTGTTTATTGAGCTAGTAGTTGAAGAAGGTTCAGAGAAATTAGTAGTATTGGTGTTTGAGGGGTTGGGGTTAAATAGTTTGGAAATTGATTCCATAAAATAGGTGTTGAAGGTGTGGACAGTCTCTTCCAGTGACCTGTCTGGACATGGATTAGGTGAAGTTGGGTTGCCAGGATGTAGTATCTGATTTATAGCATTCCAGATTTTTTTGGATCATATTTTAATGTTGTTAGAGGATTATAGTAGAAATCCTTTTTGTCTTTGTTGATGAGTTTTTTTGTTTGATTTCTAAGTTCTTTATACCACTGCAAGTCAGCTGGAAGTTTAGATTGTACCCACATTTTCCAAGCACTATCTCTGGTTTTCATAAGGGTGCGAATGGTTTTAGATAGCCAGGGAGATATCTTTGCTTTAATCTGACCTTTTCTGGGTGGAGTAAATGAATTTAGAATGCTAAGGAAAGTTGAGTTGAAGGCTTTAACTGCAACATCTAATGGGAGCTGGGTGAGGAAGTTCCAGTTAACTCTAGAGAGGAGGGTTCTAAATGTATCAGGGTTAACGTTGGAAAGTTTGCGGCAGGTGATAAGCCTGTTTAGTTTAGAAAAATGGGGAGTATATCTGAACACTTTTATTGGTGAGTGATCACTCAGGGAACCCGGAAGTGTTTCTGGATTATAGTATTTGCTGGGATTAGAAACAAGTATCCAGTCTATCAGGGAGCTTGGAAAATAAGAGTTATTTGTGTGGGTAGGTTGAGAGATTAGTTGCGTAAATTCATATAGATTTATATGATGCGGAGAGTTAGGATTGCTGAGGGTTTGCCAATTAATGTTTACATCCCCAAGAAGGATGGTTTCATTAGGGATGTTTTAGGAGAGATATGAGAGTATATTTTCCAGTAGGGGAATACTGTCCCTTGGTGGAATATAGATGGTTACTACTGTAATGGTAGTATAGTCGTTGAGTTTAAGATTTGCTGCCAGTACTTCAGCAGGTGTAAAGGAGGGAACTGGTTGCTTAGGATGGAGAGAGTGAGGTTATTTGAGTAAACTATATGATTGATCTCAATGATATGATGGTTACCGCATGGCAACTTAATCAAACATTTTATGTCTTCCAACTATAAATGTCAAGTCCTTTTTGTTTAGGAAGTGATTGTAAGATGTGGGCTTTACAAATTTAAGACCCACTGGCTTTTATTTTTGTCTATAAATTGGCTGTGTGCATACTGTCTAAATACCTTCTGTTTTGGAAGTGAATGCAAAATCTATTGGCTTCAACTTTATTTGCAAATACCCTGCAAGTTCTGTGTAGTTCATCAATTTTCCTTTCTATGTAAATGTGTGTCGAAATTATTTTATGCTTTTATACTATATGTACATTTTTTTCTGCTTTTACTCACTTCTGTATATGTTATTCTGAATGCATTCCCCCAGGCTATGTATAAAATTCTTCCATGTTGATCTGTGAACTCCCTGGTAACTAAACTTAAATAAATAAATAGATCCAAGCAACTTCAATATGGCGACAGTACCCAGAGGTTGTTAGAGATGGGAGTGAGACAAAAGTTAAAATGTTAACAGTGTAGAGCAAGAGGAAGGCTTTGTAAGGTTAGAGTGACTTTCCAGAGTATTATTTGAAGAAAACTGTACTGTGAATCTCGTGCATTGAACTATATTTAAAAAAAATGCATGTACTGAGAGAACAGTTTGGAGAAGTGTCTTTCAAGTGACTTGGTCTTACTATGAAATAGCAACAATTTGGAGTGAACTGTTAATACAGATATTTGTCCTAATTGTTACTTCCTTATGTGCCAGTCAAAGAGAAAGATTTTTCACTAATTGCAGTTTTAATCCAAGCAGTTTTGCTCAGCAGGATTTGATGGCTGGTTTTACTGTAGTCTGCACTGTCAAGCAAATCATTGTGTTAGTAGAATGCTATCAATACAGCTGAGTATTAAAACTGAGTTTAGCCATTCTGCAACACTACTGTCCTTGCAGTTTGCAGTTGTGATTAATGATGATTTCTGTAGCCTGACTCTCCATGCCATTTCCAGAGAGTAAGTCACACAGTGGACCTTCCTAAGCAAGCATGCCTTGTCTGGTACGAGAGTAAAGTGACTGATTCTTTTAGGCATGCATTAAGACAGTGGAGCTGCGAAATACAGTCATTCTAGCATGGATATGTGTAAATGTGAACTCACTCCAGGAAGCTTATTTCATTCCAGAGGAAAGTGCTTATCTAGATATTACTTAGTTTTTGGCTTTGCAAAATTTGGAAAAATCAGATGTCAGTTATAGCACAGTTCTAGGTATTAATTAAAGTGCAGACCTGAATAAGACAAACGTCAGAGGGCTTTATGCAAAGCACCTCACATTGTTCTGTATGATGGTGTTAGCAGATCCTACAGTATTAATGTAACAACAACAAAACTCACAGTGTCTGTGTCACCACTATTTGTGTGCAGGGATGGAGCCATGATTCCATGGCAGCCATTCTAATGGTGTTGGTTGAGGTAGTAGTCCAGGTAACAGAGGAGACAGGTGGAGTGATGAGGTAAGTGGCTGATAACCTGCTGCCCCATCTTGGCTGAAAGGTGTAGCACTTTATGCTGCTGGCAGACAGACGAGCCAACAAAGACTACAGCTAAATAAATAAGGTGCTCTGCAGCTGTCCTTAGTTGGAGCTGGTGTCTGATGGCAGCCTATATCATTTTATTTTGAGGACATTAGGGAAGAAGAAAGGTAAAAGCCCTGTTATAGATGTACTGAATATGAAGACAGCTATATCACACTACTCAGTACTTGTATATGGGGCAAACCCAGGATTGTGAGGTGTTAGTGGCAGTTACATGGTGGAGGGTGCTATGGCATGATATGGACAGAGTAAATGTAGGAAAAAAACATTAAGAGTCACTATGTAAATCATTCAGAACCACATTGCTCACCAAAGAAGTGGCACTCTTTTGATACAATCACCTAGCACTAGACCACCAATTGTGGAATGTCTTTTTTTTCCTGGTTAGGACTCTGGTAAAATGTGTATATATTTTTACCACTGAAATGGTTGCATGACAAAAGTTTTCTGTGTATGACGGTAGCACTACAAGTGATATGCTTGGTGTACTACAAGTGCTCTAGTGCTATTTGCTTATGATACACTTGCCTGCTGACACTTGCTCAAAAAGGCAAATGCTCTAAGTATGATTAACTCAATGTTCCTTTACCACCTAGGTCTTCCTACAAAATATTCTACAAAACTATATAACCCTACCAGAACCCTAACTCTAACCCTAAAAACACCTTTCTCACTCCCTAACCGGAAAACTTCTTTCCCTCTCCATAAACCAAAACCTATCTCCTGCTCCCTAACCCTAAAACTTTCTTCATGCTCACTAAACCTAAGACTTCCTTCTTACTGCCTAACCCTAAGACTCCCTTCTCACTTCCTAACCCTAAAACTCTCTTCCAGCTCTATAAACATAAAATCCATTTTTCACTTCCTAACCGTAAAACTCCCTTAAAATCCCCTCTCCTGCTCCCTTAACCTTAAACCCCCTTCCTGACCGTTACCGTAGTCTACACTCAACCCCTCCCATTCCCCAATCACAGCTGCTGTACATATAACTGTGTTCAGGTAAGCTGTGGCAGCTGCTTGCTTGAACTCATATTTGAGTTTCAGTGTGTGGCAAATTGCAGCTTACCTGAGCTAAAAGATGCTTGAGTTCCTGGCTTTGAGACAGAAATCTTCAAGTGCTTGGGACTCGAGTGCTTGAAGAACACCTATTTTCACTGATATTGTCTTCTTGGTAGACTTCCTTGAAATATATTTCTTATGATAAGAATGAGTATACAGTCTTTGCTAAAAAAACGACATCAAAAGAAGCAGTCTTCGAACAATAAACATATGTGTGTGTTGTGTACTGTTGGAAAGGTGTCATAGGTGTTAGCTGTCTTTGTTGGCTAAAAGAACGTTTAAAGGCAGCAATAGCAGCAATAGCAGCAGACAAGCAAGTAACTGCTTTGCCACAGAAGTATAAAAGATACTCATTAATGTTCCCATCTCTTTTATTTTCTAAATATTATACAGTTTTTTTAAATATCACATTTACAAAAATGACAAGAGTACACACAACATTAACAGAAAAGATAAAAATCTGCAGTAACATTTCAATTTTTATTTTCATGCAATATCTATAGGTTATCTTTTTAACGATTTTCACTCACTCCAACACTGCGTAAATTGCTCAGTTCTGGCCTTCTCTTAAGCCTCATTGCACTACCTGAACATTATTCTGCATGCATTGTTCCCACAAATTCAGTTTATTTCCATGTGATTTGTTCCTTCCCTTTTCTAATGATCCCACCTGTAATTCTTCTCCTTTACAATACTTGATACTTCATACTGGATTTTGAGTTCTGTTTTCTAGTAATTGTTTTTTAACAGCCAGTAACATTGATCTTAATCAGATCCCATATCCCAGCTCAAAAGAATCATTTCTTTAGTTAGAATCATTTGCTCCCTGACATATCTAACAAAGTACTTTATAGGGATTTGTTAAAATATGTCAACTTATTACATTCCCAGCAATCAAGTTCTCATTTACCTCTCTCTTTGCCATCACACTTTAGCATTTGTTGTCAAGCTGAGGAAAAATCCTCAGTAGTTTGCTTAGGGTAAGAAATATCTATGCAAACACTTCCATGCAAAAATCCTAAACCTTCTGGACTTCATTTACATACTTGATAGCCATACATGTGTTCTTCCATTGTTCTTTTCTAAATCGCCTTTCAATTCTCTCTTCCAAATATATACTAACCTCCTCTGATTGATTATTATAGCTATCATGCAATATTTTATATTCCCTACTAATTATCCCTTTTTTAACAACAGCTTCTGTTCTAGACTCAGCTAAAAACCCTACTAGAGAGGGTCTTTTACTTAGCACTTCCCTCTCCCTTTTTGCTTGCTCATACTCTGATATTAATCCCTAGTAGGGAAAGCAGTCTCTAACCTGTAGTCTAATCTTCACAATAAGTAGTGTGGCATTTAAAATATTACAGTAAACATTGTGATACACCCCCCCCCAAACAAAAAAACAAAAAAACAAAAACAAAACTAAACAGTAGTATATGAGATACAATCTCAGCCAAAAATCTTGTTCAGGAAACAGAATGAAGCTGATGGATCCACGATCTCATGTCTCGAGTCCCATTCTGAGGGTTAGTACATTTGGTATAATTTCTCTAACTGCCATAAGGATGAGCTAGCAGGATATCCTTAAACAAGTCTCTCATACACTAAAGGGTCTCTATACTCTAAAGGGTCTCTCGTACCCTGGTGATGTATTGTGTGCCAGTAGGGGACACTGATGGTTCATCTCTTCTTAGACTAACAGGGTTTGTTCTGAACTGTATGGAAGTTACTGTTTTATAAGAATTGCATCTGGCCATGGAAATAAATTATTTTCCTGAAAATAAGAAAAAGTATAAGGATTTTTTTTATAAGTAATGGTAAGCAAGAAAATAAACTTTTTCTTTCAGAGAAGTATAGTCTGTTATCTCAAGGAAAATAAGTTAAAAATCATAAAGATTTTGATAAGGAACAGCACCGCAATAATGTCCCAAAAGCATACTTTTGTGGAGGATGTGTGCAGTGACTCATTAGGCATGGATCCTGCTCTTATGAGCAGACGTTTTGTACTTTGCCATATTTTGTATGATCCTTCTGCATTGTTGTCTCAGAAAATATCACGCATCATGCTATGCATCTGAACATATTAAATATTTGCTAGCATTTAACTTTCAGCAGTCCACACACTAAGAGTTTCACATAATAGAGCTTTGCCTTATTTAAACATACAACACCTTGCAGAATAGTTTTGATAAGCTGTACATTTATTGTTGTATTTTAATCCTGTGGTTAATGTATAATGTTTCTTATACACTACCAGTGACAAGCTTTCTTTCTGATTTACACTGTTTAATCCCTCTTGTTGTTATCAGAGTTGATGTTTCTCGGTATAGCACAAGATTAATTACTGAGTGTAGGTTAATAATGCAGTGCATTACAAGTGCTGATTACAGACTACTTATGAGTATGATGGCAGACAGGCTTAGTCTAATGAGGAAGGGGTTGCTAGTATAATGTAATATAGAAGTCAAAACGCTATAAAATACTGCACACTGTAAAGGAGCAACAGCTGGATATTTTATTTAGCACTCAGTAAAAGTGACTATGTTGCTTGCCTGAATTTTATATATATTTATGTGTGTGTGTGTGTGTGTGTGTGTGTGTATGTATATACACACACACACACACACACACACACACACACACACACATGCACATGGACACACAAACATGGACAAACGCAACAGACATGGGCACACACACACAAAATGCGCATACAAACACACATACACCCAGATATTTATTGAAGGCGTGTGTGTGTGTGTGTGTGTGTGTGTGTGTGTGTGTGTGTGTGTGTGTGTGCACGCGCGCGCACGCGCGTGCGCACATGTGCACATCTCTTCAGTTTACTTCTCTGTATTGTATTCACTAAAGCCATTATACCTCTAAACTTCTGCCTCATTTTTGCCCTTCCCATCATAAGATTTTGGTTTTCCTGGTAAAATACAGAGGTGTACATTTAGTGAATAATGCCAGATAGTAGAATTTTATATTTCTTATTATTCAGAAAATGCATGGTGATGAAGCTGTTGTTCCATTAACTTTTTGGAATATTTAAACATTGTCCTTGGTTTTGTGATTTTGCTTTCTTCCCCCATTATTTTTTGCCTATGCTAAAAAGTTGAGAGTTATAGAAGCCATTGCCCTTCTAAGATTTCTCCCAGCTCCATGAAGCACAGAATGTTGTTACTGGGCATGCTCAAATTTCACAAAATCAGTGTCACTAAGCCAGCGTTACATAGTAATGCCTTTGCTTCATCAAGCAATATGGAAAGGCTTGAAGAGTAAAAACTAATCCTGTTACTCAGGTGGAGGTTGATGCGGTAGGCCATCCTGATAACATTTCCTGCCCATCCAATAAGTGTCATAGCCTTTAGAATTCTCTGTGATCTTTTCAAGTTTTACATTGCAGTTAGCTTATTTTTTTCCTATTAAATACACATGTATTATTAGACTCCCTTGTAGATCAGAAGGAACTTCTAAAAATGCTAAATATCGGAAAGATAATGTGCCTTGATAAAAACTTAATGAGAGATGGGCAAGACATTATTCAAATTACATATGACTCTACTCAAATCTGCATCATTGTTACTCATATGTAGCAAATAGTAACTGAGTAACAGTCCATATCATTAGCAACAGTTGTTTTCCTAAGTTCATTGTAGCTTCAAACTAGCTTAATTTTAGACTAATCTTGTTTATTTAATTAGATCACCACTGCATATGAAATAGATAACTGGTTAGTAACGTATGGAACACATATGCATTAGCTATCTGGGACATCTCTTCAACAACCTTCAGACCAGTGTTATCAGGATATGTTTAGTCTCAGGGTAAAAAGAAAATCTAAGTGCTATGTCTGCTTAAATATGTTATCTAATGAAAAACACTGAGAAGATGGAAGGTATACTTGGCATGTATAAACAAATCTCTTTCATGTCTGGGCTTTGAAATATTTTGCTACTGAACAAAAATGCTTTCAACAGTTTGTTTATGCTACAATGCATTGTCTGGATTTTTAACATTCGACTGCATTACAAGTCACTTACCAGGATGTCTCTTAATATAGCTGTACGACTTATCCATTCTATAAACTGACTTTTATGACTTGCTTATTGTATGCAATTCTTAACAAAACAACAGAATATGCAGTATTGGCTGCAACAAATCGACAGTGGTAAATTAAATGATGTTTAATGTGCTTTACCAGGTGCAGTCCTTGTTTACTGTTTATAATGTATGAGTAGAAAGAAAAATATAACATACCTTCACATAAGGCAACCATTGAAAAAGTTTATAAATACCAAGTGATAGTGAGCTTAACAAAAACATAAGTAATTAAATCTGATTTTTAAGTCATCTTTTTAAACACAAGTATGGAAAAGACAGTCATTCTGCCAATGTGGAAAAAATTATGCCATCCTTATTAATACTGTAAACATATACTTCTCTTGGCTCTACCTCTACCTTACTTCCTCCAGTCCCCACTGCAGTCTAATCTTTCTATTAAATAGCACCCCCGCTTATACCTCACTTCCATTTCTAAAGCCACACCCTTTTCGTCTTTCTTATTCTTCACTCTGCTTATCTATACTCTACCCCTTAGAACGTTTACATTGCCCACATCTCTTTATCTTCCTCTGTCCCCAGTTCTGCTCTATAACATTTTCCTCAACTCAAATCATGTAGATTTACTAATGCTTCTCTTTATTTTTCCTTCTTCTCCTTTCTAGCCTAACACCCCCACCAGCAGTACCACTACAAAAATACACTTCAACTATGACCTCATTCTCTCCACTCACTCCCTTTACCACTAGCTTCTCTCTAATATCCCCAACCCTAATATCTGTAACTCCCTTCTTTCTGTTGCTATTACAAAATATTCAAAACTATCTATTCCAACCTAAAATTAATAAGTGTACCCAGATCTTCTAACACTCACAAACTAATTCAACATTATTTACTATCTTACACCTGTGTGGGGGCATTCACCCAAATCCTGGTCCCAACCACAGTACACAGGCAAAGCGTTTATCATTTATTAATCATTTTTAATCTTAGGAGCATATGCAATAAAATCACAGACTTTCCTGCTTGGTTAACACAATTTAGTCCCAACATCCTGGCCACAACAGAGACCTGGCTAAAACCTGAAATAAAAGATACTGAAATTCTAACCCCCTGGTTATAGCAATATCAGAGTAGACACAGCACATAAAAAGCTCATGGAATAGCCCTAGTCTTTCCTAAAATTTTAACAGTTACCCCCTCTCTAATGCTATACCTAAAGTTGGTGTAAATTTGGTACAGCATAAATCCTTCTTGCTTTCCTAAAACTTAATTCATCCAAGAGCATATACATTGCAGTTTTATATATATATATATATATATATATATATATATATATATATATATATATATATATATACCCCCCCAGGATATTGAAGATATTCTGTCACTGATTTCTGAAACAATACAAGGTGATGTCGACATTGACTGTCAGGCCCTATCTTCACATCATCCAACTAGCAGTATAAACTTCTGTAGTTTTACTCATTGCGGTGGTGGTGCTGCGGTAGCATTGTCACCTCACAGTAAGACGCTGTCCTGTTCGATTCTCAGCTAGAGTGTCTTCTGTGTGGAGACATGCATGAATGGGCATACCTTCGTTGAAGATTGCGCATCAGAGATGGCAACTCAGCACGTAAAAATCTACTGCCAATCATTAGCGGACCGTAGTTCCGCTGTGGCGACCCCTAACCGGGAAAAGCCGAAAGACACAACAACAATAAATACTCCAACCATACTTCTCAACCTCTTAGAACAAGAAATATGGGCAAAGCCACAAATAAAGGGGGGCAAAGCCCCCAAAATATGGACAATTTTTAATACTGCTTTTAAAATTTCTAAAGGGTATGAACTCAAATATCTGTCATTATTTTCTGTCTTCAGTCCTCAATAATTTGTCATCATTTTACCAGAAAACCACAATTTTGTGAAAAACAGACCAAAAATATGGGCATTCTGCAAAAATCTGTACAGTTGACAGTTATGACTCCAAAAATAATACCCAACATTCCCTCCTGGACTGGATATTTGTTTCTAAACCATCTAATTTTACATCCTCAGATGCACCCCCCCAATTCAAGTGACCACCTACCATCCTTTGCCCATAGGACTATCACTCACTTATGAAGCAACACAAGTTCAAAACTATATGCAACCTACAAAAATTCAACAAAGTATTATTCATTGATTCTCTGAAAGCTATAGACTGGACCATCCTAAGAAGACTCCCCTTAAAGAGACAGTTGAATATTTCAACAGGACTTTCTTAAGTATTAACACATTAGCCCCACAACATACAAAAGGAATTAAAAAAATAACCATGCCCCATGGGTCACAAATCATGCAAAATACTAATACTGGATAGAGGCAATTAATGGACTACTTTGCTAAAGAACAAAAATTACATAAGCTTTATCGCTATTTAGACAATTATGCAATCAGACCATCATAAAAAATTCCCACATATTCCCACATTCAATAAACCCATAAAGACTACCTCAAGAAATCCTGGTCCTCTATATCATCACTCCTCAACCCAGGAAATATAAATGGTCCCAATCCATACCCAAATATACCACCTATTCAAGCAGTCAACAAATTCAATACTTACTTCATAGAACTCAAATGCAACTTAATTACAAATCCAACTAACTCACCCCAACTCACTATTTCTATTAATCACCTCAAGACTAACCCATATACATCCCCCTGTCACACTCATATAACCACCCCTCTCTAATATGCTAATACCCAGCCATGCCCACTTTATATTTCAGTCCATCCCTATATTGCTAATAAAAAAAAAACTATTATAAAAATTGCTAATAAAAAAAAAACTATTATAAAAATGAAAACCTTGCTCAACTTCAGCTGACAACCTCCTACCAGAATATTTATATCTAGCCACAGATGCAATAGCATACCCTATTAGCATCTTGATTAACAGATCCATAGCTGAATCATATGTTCTTAACGTATGAAAAAATGTCACATAGTATCCCTTTATATAAGAGCGATAACTGCACTGACATCAGAAATTTTTGTCCCATTGCAATCTTCTCCCCCCCCCTCTAAGATGCATTCTAATATTAAAAATATGTCCAAAACTTCTCCACCATCTCATACATAATAATCTTCTCACCCACACCCAACACAGCTTTAGAGCTGTCCACTGCACCTTTATGGCCTTGCTATATTTTATTTACACTGTCAACAAACATGTGACTCTGGCAAACTAGTATCTGCATTATTTCTGAATTTGTCAAAAGCCTTTGATAAGGTCTCTCATTCCAAACTCCTTAAACAACTTTCTAATATTGGTCTATCATCCCCCTCAGTTCAGTGGTCTTCTAGCTACCTTGTACACAGGCAGCAGGCAGTGAATTGGCAAGGCTTCATCTCCCTATATCTCTTCACCTCCCCAGATGTTCCACAAGGATCCATCCTTGGCCCACTGCTGTTTAATGTCTTTGTCAACAACTCTTGTGAAGGTACCCTAATACAGTATGCAGATGACTCCACTATCATCTGCATTTCAAACACATTAACACGCTTATAACAAATAACACAACAAACTTTCAGATACATAGAAACCTTGCTCTCCAATGCCCAACTCCTACTGAACCGTAAAAACAAAACTCCTTTTTTACACACAAACCTCACAGCTCTAACAAAACAGTTTACAAGATATTTTCCAAAAACAATACTGAAATTGAATTGATCCAGTATACCAAACTACTAGTAGTTATAATTGATGATAATCTTAAGTTCGACCTTCACATCCAAACTAATATCAAGAAAACCCACCAAAAACTAGGTATGCTATGCAGTAGAAAAAATCCTGACTGCATCTACAAAAATGACACTCGCCAAAACATATCTCTTGCCCTCACTATTATATTGAGCCCCAATTCTAACTAATTTACAGACTTTCCTAAAAAAAGACAATTGCTGAATTTGCCATAAATTCAACCCTTCTAACCCATCACTGTAAAGTTCTGCATTCCATAAAATGGCTTGAACTCCCCTGCCACCTCCAATACATTCTTATTACAATATATAACATCGGCCATACCCCATTAGCCTGACTTGCTCTGAGCTCATTAATCAACTTTTACTTCCTAAATAGACATCTGAAGATAAACAGCTCCTCACAATTTAAAAACCTAACAAATTTCCAGGCCTACGCCTTTACTCCTGCTCAGTTGCACAATTATGAAACTCCCTTCCACTAACTACCAGAACTATCACTAACCTGCATGCCTGTAAATGCTCTCTAAAAGAGTACTTAGCCAAAACATGGATCTGCTCATGCTGTAGTCCTGACTGAGGTACTCACCCAACGTTTGTCTACCTCTGTTCTTCCTATCCCTTCTACTACCATAACCTACCTCCCATTACATTTACTACTTTATCCTAAACATCTTGGCTCTAGCTTAGTCCTCTAATGCTGTCTTATAGGTTCATAGGTGTGTACTTGGCTAATGGCCCTGGGGCCTTTACAAGCCTAGCCCATAGGATTACCTTGGCATCATGCCACCCGAACTTAGTTCCTAATGCCTCTGTCGAGAAAAGCTACTCTAGTGATCCCTGGGGTGAATTTTCTATTTCCCATCCACTCATCAAGATTTCTCTTGAAGAAGGCCAGTGAGGTGCTCTCCTTGACATGTATGGGAAGTCTGTTCCATAGCATGGGCAGTCTCTGAGTTATGAGCCTGTTCCTCCAGCATGTTCTGTTGATTGTGGTGACTGACTCAAAGAAGTTGACCAAGTTGAGCAAGTATGATCTACCCTTCACAAAAACAAACTGTGTGGGATCCAGAGTTTGGAGATTCCCTTTATCCTTGTTTATTAGGTCTATGATAATGCATTCCATAGCTTTGCATATTAGACTCGTCAGGCTAATGGGGTGATAGTTACCAGGGTCTGTAGTTGCTCCTCCTTTGTGAAGAGGGATGACTGTAGCAGCACGCCATTCAGTAGGGACAAAGCCTGAGGTGAGGCTGTGATTGAACAGGGCACACAGGTGAAGTGCCAGTTCACTCTGTAGTTCATGTAGAACACAGCCAGGGATATTGTCAGGTCCCATAGAAGCTGTATTCTTGGCCTTGGACAGTGCTGTTTTAACCTGTGCAGCAGTAATACTGGGTGCCTGGCAATCTACTGGTATTTTGACTGGTCCCTTGGAGGGGGTAAAGTTGGCACTGAATCTGTCGGACAGTATATTGGCAATATCTGTTGGCTCGGTATAGGAGGTACCATTGTGCAGTAGCTCAGAGCAAATCTGGGTATTGCCGTGGAGATTCTTTACATAGCTATAGAAGGCCATGTGTTTGTCTTTACTATCTGCTGAAATTCTGTATTCATAGCTAGCTTTAGAGGATTTGATGAGGGATCTCAACTTTTTGTTGAGGCTAATAAGGGAGTTTTTCTAGTCTTGGGACTTCACCTTATTCTGCATCAGTTTCTTCCTTCTGTTGTAGAGTTTGTTTATGGCAGGGGACCACCAGGTTGGTTTCCTTTTTTTGGAGGAGAGCATCTTGGTTCTGTTGGGTATGTCGAGATCCATGCATTTGTGTACGTGTTCGTACAGTGCATTGGTGTGTGATTCGGCAATCATGCAGCTGATCTCCATTTGCATGGGTGCCATGAAGTTAGCCACCTCTGTTTTTAGGAGCCCAAGGTTAGCTTTGGAGAAGTTTTTTATGGTGGTTACTTTTGCGAGGGGGTGGGTGGGAGGAATGTGGATTTCCAAGGTGATTAGTTTGTGGTCGGATCTAACCAGGGAGGAGTTGACTATTGGTGTAGAGCAATGGTCACCCATGTTAGTAATGACCAGGTCAAGGATGTTGCTACCTCTAGTGGGGGTAAGAATGAGCTGGTCCAGGGCAATGGAATTAATGAATTCCAGAAAACGTTGGGGCAAGTGTATTGATACTGTGAAGACTGGTAGAGTAGGGTGAAGGCTGCCAGCCTAGCCAGATAGAATTTTATAGATAATTCTATCATTTGTAAATATGAATGTAAACTACAGGCTTGTTGTCTTAAATGTAAAGAAATACTGTTACACGTGGAACTGAAAATTAATGTGACAACCGTGCACTCTACTGATCTAAGTAACGCATGTGGTGACCCTTTGAAGTAGCAGTGGTGCCAAAAAGTCTAGATGAAGAAATTCTTTCTATTGTTTTAACCAGGAGTTAACTTGCTAGATTTAAACATGCAGATGTATTTTTATTGCTCTGTTCCTAACCAGCTGCAAGATAACAAAAGGGAAATGTTAAGAATGTAAATGCAGTTAATGTGTAGACTGGGAACACCAGGAAAGTGTAAAAAGATGATGTAATGTTTATCAGAACTGCAATAGCAATTTAAACAGAGAGAGAATCAGAAGGCATTAAGCATTTTTGTCTCGAACATCCAACTCTGCACTGCCTTATGCTCTCTCTGTGTAAGTAAGTTATTTTAGTAGTGTGTTTTCTTGTAGAAATAGCTAGAAATTAGAAAAATTAGACTAAGTGTTTTCGCCTCACAGTAAGACGTTGTCCTGTTCGATTCTCAGCTATTGCGTCTTCTGTGTGGAGACATGCGTGAATGGGCGTACCTTCATTGAAGGTTCTGCATCAGGGCCGGCAACTCTGCACGTAAAAATCTACTGCCAATCATTAGCAGACCAGAGTTCCGCTGTGGCGACCCCTAACCGGGAAAAGCCGAAAGACACAACAACAACAAGACTGTTTTTCTGTATTTAACATGTAATAAATATAGTTAAAAGTGTTTAGTAGAAGTTTTGTAAATGTGGCTTTAAATTTTTGAAACAATATTAATTGATTTCAATTAATGAAATGTAAGGTGGTTCTTATAGGCTTATTTCTGAGTATGTGAACTATTCCATTTGAAGGCGAAGGCCGAGGTACTAGAATCACAATTAAATTGTATCTATTCTCAGTCCATGCTGTTGTTTCCGTTGCTGTGGAGTTTGGTGTATTTGGTTCTTAGAGGCTGTTTTCAGCAGTTTTGGTGTCTTTTGGTGATTATAATGTCCATTAACGGAGTAGCAGGACCACCGGTGGTTGTAAGGAACAACTCGAATGTTTTTGACTTAACTTCTATTTGGAAGGATAGAGAAAAAAGGTTTGCCTCCAATGACCCGTGGGTATGTGGCAGTAATGATTGTTCCATAAAGTTTGAGGAGTTAGAAAAACTAATGATGAAAGAAGCGACTGTCTTTTATGACCTGAGACTGTTGGAAAAGTATGTCAGTTCCAACATCACTCCAAGGGGGCTTAGAGTGGATCGTTTACCTGCTTATGAATTATCTGATGAGGATTCAGACCTCTTTGCAGAATGGAAAGAGATTTCCTTACAGTGCACCTTGAGTTGGCTGAAGGTGCTTATTAAGCGCAATGAAAGAGCGCTCATTAAAATACGCTCTAATATTATAGAACTCCAAGAAACTTTAACAAGCAAGTCCTCGGAAGTAGATTTCGAACAGAATCTCAATGATATAAACTTGAGAGTGTCTAAAATTGAAATGCAGGTGATACAGCGTAAAAAGAAAAAATTTACACGGGACATCTATGATTATAGTACGGGGAAGATTTTTTCTTGGTGATACAGCTTTAAGAGGGGGCGTGGCAGATCTGCTTCTAAAAACTGTAGAAGCAGATCCTGCGGCCTTAGAGATACTTCCGGTTCATCTGTCGATACAGGTTTGGTGGGAAGGAAGAGCGTTTCTTTTGATGAACTAAATGCGGAAGGTGCATCGGGGTCTAGTGGTCCAGAAGAGACAATCTTATTAGATAAAGAGAGTCCGACCCAAAGAAAAGGGCGTAGTCGGCGCTTTCAGGCAAAGGGAAAAAGAAATTGACTTTGTGTCTGAGATACAAGGAACTGTTGAATATAGACTTGATTTTTGTGATGGTGGTGGTGTAAGAACTGTATCCAATGGCCATTTTGATTTTTCTGCAGGTGAGGATTTAAGCATTATTAATCTTTCTGATTTGCATATTACTGACATCATGAAACAGGTTTTGTGTAAAGGGACTAAGTTTGTTTCAACTCATATTCCTTCTTTGGCAGATGTGATGTTAGAGGCCAAAGATTTCTGTAGAAAATGACATCTTAAAGTTTTCTTTGCTAATAATGGGAAAGGGACAGTCGATTATGTGGATGAAATGAATGATATTTCTGTTTTAGAAAGTTCATTAATGGATATGTCTGTGCATGAAAATGAAATGATAGATATTTTTCCAGATTTGGAATTTTGTTCAACTTCTGATCCTGTTTTTGAATATTGTACAGGGTATGGGAAGTTTAAAATTCCCAAGGTACCCTATGTTAGTGAATTTGTCCCTCCAAAACAAACAACAGCATTAATGTTTTTGAAAAAACTTTAAGCAAACAAATTGTAAAGGAATTTGGGTTATTTAAAAAACATTTGATGTGTTATAACCTTTCTAAAGCAGAATGGCAAGCCTTGTGTAAGATAAGGGAGAACAGTGACAAATATGTTTTTACGGAATCTGACATAGGTGGAAACTGGGTAATTTTACCCAGAGAGAGATATAATTCTCTAGTGTTAGATTTGTTATTTGATAGTAACACTTATGCAAGATTGCCAACAAATCCCAAGGTGGAATTCAACAATGCCTTATATGATTTATTGGAAAGGGGTGAACGTTTGGGTTTCTTTACATCTGGAGATGTTAAGAAATTGTTTATTAAGAATCCAAAAGATGCTAGATTTTTCATTATTCCAAAGAAACATATGGATTTGAGAAATCCACCTGGGCGTCCAATTGTTTCAGGGAGAGGTGGTTTTCACAAAATGTTGGTATGTTTTTGGACTCAGTATTAAAAGGTCATTTACCAAGGATACCCTCACATGTTAAAAATACTAAGGAAGTTTGTGATTATTTTAAAGGAATTACTTGGGAAAATGACTTTTACTGGGTCAGTGTGGATATAAAATCATTATACACCTGCATTAATATCAATTGGGGACTTGAGGCAGTAGGTAAATTATTGGATGAAGGTCCACAAACTTCCTTTATCATTAGCCTGTTGGAATTTTGACTTACACATAATTATTTTGAGTTCAAAAAGAAATTTTTCTTGCAGAAGGATGGCACTGCGATGGGTGCCTGTTTTGCTCCTTCGTATGCCATTATTTTTATGGGGTATTTTGAAAATTTGTTTGTGTATTCTAAGAATTTTTTTCAAAACAAGGTGGTCAAATATAAAAGATTTATTGATGACCTCTTGTTTTTATGCAAGGGGAACCCCAAAGAATTTGAAGAGTTTATCTCTAGCTTACAAACTAATCCATGTGGGTTGGACTTTACTTTTAATTTAGGTGGAGACAAAATACAACATCTAGATGTGGAATTTTATGTGGGATCAGATGGAAGAATACAACATAAACCATTCCACAAGACCACAGCGGTTAACAATTTTTTACATGCATCTAGTATGCATAGTTTCCATCTTATTGAATCATTGCCTATTGGGGAATTTAAACGTATTGCAGGCAATATTTCAGAGAAGGATAAATTTAAAGTAGAATTCGACCGAGTACATGAGAAATTATGTGCTAGAGGGTATTCCCATGAAAGGATTAAGTTAGCTAGAGCTAAAGTAGAAAAATAATTGGGGTTATTGCATGATTATCAAAGTTCCTTGGGTAGTGCAAGAAAATATAAAAATAGGAACAACAGAAATGGGGGAAATAATAATAACAAAGAAAGTGATGAGAAAAACAGGATATTTTTTGTCAATAAGTTTTCAGCTTTTCCCCCCATTTTAAGAAAACTTGTGATGGCATTGTGGCCTATCATTAGTAATGATGACAATTTGAAAAACATTATTCCTAAAGAAGTGATTTTTTTCTTATGGAAGGTTTCAAAATTTAAAGGAGCTAGTAAGAAATAAAGGCAGAAGGAAAATGTTGGCCAACGCATGTACATATGCATGTGGTAGATGTAAGTTATGTGATAAAATTAGGAATTTAGATGGTTCTAGGATCAATGGCATTTTATATAATGCCATAGATCATTTTGATTGTAACTCATTTGGGGTTATTTATGCTATTGGGTGTAATTGTCCTGTACAAAAATGGTATTTGGGACAAACCAAGCGTAAGGTAAAATTAAGAATACTAGAACATCTAGGAGACATTAGAAATGTAAGGCTTGATAGTCCTGTGGCTAGTCATTTTCATAAAGAACCATGGAGGTTTGGTGAGAGTTTTAATTATTAGTGTTATAGCCAAACCTTATGGGATGGGGGGGGACAAACCATAGTTTTCAGAAGAGGTTATTAAATATGGAATCTAAATATATTATTAACTTCAATACTCTCTATCCTAATGGTATGAATTTGGAAATATGAATAATATTTGTGGATGTGTAATGGGAACTATTGTGTTATTTACTATTTAACGTAAAAGCATTTAACATGTAATAAATATAATTAAAAGTGTTTAGTACAAGTTTTGTAAATGTGGCTTTAAATTTTTGAAACAATGTTAATTGATTTCAATTAATGAAATGTAAGGTGGTTCTTATAGGCTTGTTTCTGAGTATGTGAACTATTCCATTTGAAGGCGAAGGCCGAGGTACCAGAATCACAATTAAATTTTATCTATTCTCAGTCCATGCTGTTATTTCCGTTGCTGTGGAGTTTGGTGTATTTGGTTCTTAGTGGCTGTTTTCAGCAGTTTTGGTGTTTTTTGGTGTTTTTCTGTTATGTCAGAACTGTACTACTGAATTATTTTACGTATTTCTGTGTGATCTCTGAACTTTTGACTAGCACTGTATAGCAGAAAGCATTGTCTTGTGGTTTTAATTATTTATTATTAAATATTTTAAAACCTTTTAACTGTGGCTGTTTTGTGTAGAGATAAGTTAAGCTCTAAGAGTACATTGCATATATATATATATATATATATATATATATATATATATATATATATATATATATATATATATATATATATATATATATGGATCCTGTGCCAAGTCACTCTAATAAGCCTTGAGACTGTTTAGTCACATCTACCAATTGGGTAATAATATTGCACAGTAATAATTGGACACCCTTTTAAGGGCCATTGAGTAGCTGATAATTATAAGCTGGGTGGTGGCAGGCAGTACTACTGTATAGTCTGGGTAATAGGGGCACAGCTGGAGAACCTGTGCCAGCCTTCCCCAGAAGTGTCTGTGTGGTTGTATAAACTCTTATCTCAAAGTGTGTGTGTGTCAGCTACTTGGGCAGGGACATGAAGCACTGGTTGGACAGAGTGGGTGCTGGAGATTTTAGCTTGCCCAGCTTGCCGAGATCTGTGCCAGTGGGGAGTCTTACTGCGGACCTGGGGAGCAAGGGAGTGACCAGCCTCGGACTGACTGTGATCTCTGTGTGCTCTTAAGGGAAATTGCACTTTACTGTGTGTATTTGCTATCCTTTCCTCTCATATATGAGACTCCCTCTCATGTGTTGGTGGTGAGGATTGAGGCTCCTTGATTGCTGGGCCAGGGCACGGACGTCACAGGTACATGAGTAGTTTTCCCAGTTAATGGAGGGGTAGTTGAAGTCACCCAGTATGAGAGTGTTAGGTTGGACTCTAATATCCTCCAGGGTGTCTTCTTCTAGACTCCCCTGTAAATTGTCCATAGATGTGTGTGTGTGTGTGTGTGTGTGTGTGTGTGTGTGTGTGTGTGTGTGAGAGAGAGAGAGAGAGAGAGAGAGAGAGATACGGAAGAAAGGACTTGCACTCTAATTCTGTTTCCTAGCTTGCCTAGTAAATTTCATGGATAGCAGTAGCTATAGCAGTAGCCATTCATGAGACATCCAAAGAAGTATGGATTGGTGGATATACAAAAGTAAAAGAATGAATATTCAGGAATAGTCTTGAAGTATGAAATGTATACTTATTCTTTCAGCAGTGATACAGCTAAAACGGAACTGTTTTCAGACATGCTGTCAAAAAGCTACATTACCTTATTTGGAATTAAGCTCTCCATGATCTAAGTAACTTTGCTTTAAAATACAAAAAAAAAAATGTTTATATTTAAACCTTCTAACCTGCAGAAAATGCTGAGCGAGGAATACTGTACGTTCTTTATCTATATTATAAGCTTGATAGAATTTATACATGCCTGGAAACAATAAAGTATTTTTGCATGGACTACAGAGGAAAGAGGAAACAGTCTGTTTTTTTCAGACTATTTTGCCTTTTTGACACTTTAAACTGCTGAATGATTATAGAAAATCAGTGGTACTTAGACCACAGTTATCTCCATTTAGTGGTAGGATGGGATCATGTAGCTGTAATGTTTTTTCTGTTGCCATTTATTTGTTTAAAACATTTTATTTTATTATTACCCTGCAAACATCTAGTTGTTTGAATACTTGTTTGTCTCTTAGCTCTGTTGTCTAACTTCTATAAGGTAAGAATTTTTATTACAAAACGTGTGGGTGCTGTTTTATTTTTTAGCACACAAGGGTTCTGCCAAATTAGTGGTGGAATCATTAACTGTTAGCATCTCCCTTACAAAGAGTGTCTGCTTTAGTCATAGCTTCTGAATGATAAGTACACAGTAAATGTGTACTGGGTATGCAATACTGACTTATCTAATGGCAATGTTACCATAAAGACAGAAAGGCAGGTATTGATTATAGAAAATCATCACTAACTTCTCCAGAGAAACACACTGCTTGTTTACAAAATAGTTTTAGCCAAGTGGCAGTTACTTCTGGTGAGTCTGCACAATAAAACATTGGGTGGTGGTGAGTGGGCAAAATCCTGCTGAGAACAAAGTCTATAGCTCTCTATTCTCTGCATACCATGTAAAACTTATTTGAATGTGGCAAGTGGTGGGGCATAGTTATTTATAATACAAGTTGCACCTCACTTATTAAACTGATGTTGGCTGGAGACAGAGAAGGAGGCATGAAAAATAACAGTTTACCCATCACAAGGCATATTTGAGTATCAAGAGTTAAAATCCAAACTAGAAGCCATGTTCTGTACTAAATTGTTTCTTCAGTAACCAGAACAAAACTGACCAAGGGCAATGGGTGACAGTTTTAACTCTGCTACTCATGAATAAATCAATTCATGCTTTGTCAAAAATGTCTGACTGATTGCTGTAAAGTTAAGGCTATTTTATATTTTATGCCCACAACTGGAACTTATAAAACAGTTTGGATTTCATAGTATAAAATCAAATGATGATAGTGATTTTTCATTTCATTGCTGAAATAGGCACTTAACTTTAATACTTGTGAGAGTGCATGTTAATTTTTTTCTTTTAAATGTTGGAAAATCTTATGATAGGATGCAAATCACTTGTTATATTGCCTGAGGATAACAGAATTTGGTTGACAGTATGGAAATGTGCCTTAGCTGATGAGATGGTCAAAAAAGTGACCTCAGTTTAGTGAGTAAGGCAAAATGCCATAAATGGGTTTGCCTATCACTATACGTGGATGTAAGGGAGCTGATAAGGGTACTATAAACAATCACAGCAGATTCCAGAGGCAAAAGGGGGCATGGCAAAGTCCCGGAGTTATTTCTGTATAACTAAGCAGGGCACATATAGGCCAAGGTTGAAGAAAAAAAGCCATCTGAGGCAGTTATCTGAGGTACCACTATCATTGTGGGGGATTGTCTTGAAAGTGTAGCTGCTACAAATTATCACAAGGATCTGAACTTATCCTGGTAGAGGATAAATAAATTATTACTAAGAGAGATGCTAACTTGACATAACTGTTATTACATTTTCAACTGTTACAGAAGAATATTACTTGCTCAGGAAGTGCACTCCAGTTAAGGAATTAAGGCCATGGCAGAGAAACCCTTTCAAGTGCCATTGGGCAGGGTTCGCTTGGACTATGAACAGGGGAACTGGGGCAAACACATTTCATTGTTTGGTGATAGTCATCAATTTATTTAAAAGAACTTGCTTTGGCAATTCAGTAACTTGTGTTCATGCATTGACACTCAGCCAGATATACAAACAAGAGTATGGGGAAGGAACAAGGCCGGTGCTAGCATTTTGGGGGCAAATGTCAAGTCAGGGGCCCCCTAAGCACTTCTAGTCTAAGTGCTACAAACTTTTAGAAGTAAGCATAGACAGGCCTGTAGCTGCAAAGCTCTTACATTACAACAGGATTATGCACCACATGGTTTACATTCATTTAACTGAATCCAGAATGGTTATGTAGAAAAACATCACCACTAATAGTCAAATTATGGACAGCCGAGTGGTACAGTTGTTGGATTAAAGGAACCGGGTCGTCATTCACATGTTTTTTTTTTTTTTTTATTTTAACATTCGCACACAGCCTAAAACTACAAAATGTGGAAGGGTCTAAACAAACACGAACATCTACCTATTTGTACATTTTTGTGGGGGCAAGGCCCTCTGCATCCACCACACCCCCCTACAAATTATATATACCAACTCTGAGATTGCACTACAGTGAGGAAAAAGGGTACATTTCCCAATCCTCACTGTACCTCGATCTCCACTCTAAAGCTTCAGCAGCAGACTTCATAATGTCGACTTCACATGTACGAATGACAGGCTCCGTTTGTTCACATTAATTCAGTAATACATGGCATGACTCAATCAATCTAGTAACTGCATTCATTCAAATAAAATCCAATGTACTGCAATTCTGCAAAATGAATGCAAACCATACCACACTACTTTGGCCTTGCTCACAAAGGGACACACAGTTACTGGCATTTAGTTGCAACAATGATACAACTCTATGTACAGGTCTGGACTTAGGTAAAATGGCACCCTAAGTCTACTATTTCAACATCCCCTTCCCAACACACACACCCTCCAGTCACCCTCTCTGATCTCCCCCATCTTGGGCTCCCCACACCATACACATTACTTTTTTCTTCCTTTTCTCACATTTTGCCTTACTCTTCAGCTTTTTCAAGAAGCCATAATTTTCTCTATGCTCTGAAGTGCATTTTAAAGTGTTTTGTTTTCTTTTTACACAACCTTTTCATCCAATGATGGCTTGAACAGAAATTATGATTAAGGGAAAAAATTCACTGTTGCTGTTCAGCTTTAGTTTTCCTTGCATCCTTTTAACACACCTTTCCTGAACAAGACAGTACAGGATTAACTCAACTAAGCCAGGGCCTAAGAAGCCATAGGTTTACAGATGCTCTGAGATGCATTTTAGAGCATTTTCTTAGCATTTTAATCCAATGGTGATCTAAACAAAAATCATGACAGAGAGAAGAATTTCAGACTTATTATAATTTTTTTTTTAATTTCAAGGAAGATAAAATTTGTGCCCAAGGTTTAATTTTTGAAGCTGACAAAATAGTTACTTAGCCAGTTGTTGTGGGAATACATAGGTCCTATCTTGGAATACTGTCTGCCTCCTAACCCCCACAAAAGGCAGTCACTGCCTATGCATCCCTCTGGTGTTAGACTGGGATGAAAGCAGATGTTCAAATTGCATTAATCATAAATTTCAAGTGACTGCTGGCATGCATGTCATGCCTCCTCACTCCTCACCCCTAACTCCCAAAGGCAGCCACCTGTATATGCATCTGATGTGTGATTGTGAGGCAAATGAAGAGAATAATGATCACAGTAATGTATTCTAGTTTGTTTTTCCTAGACAGTACTCTGCCTCTATACAAGCTATGGATCCTTCTTTGTACACCTCTGAGGTCTGTGAGAAAAGTAAAGAAACAATGACCACACTGTCCTTAGCTCAAGCACAAACTATAATGGCCTTATGTGCACACATCTAAGGTTTGACTGTGATGAAAATTAAAGATGTGATAACCACACAATTCCCAGCTCCCCCATAACCTGCAGCAGCTTTTTGTAAAGACATATCTGAGTAAGGCTTTTTTTAGAATGGGTGTGGTTGAAAACAGAGGCTGTTATCACCTTTATCCTAAAAGGATCATATCACAGCTCTGTTCAGGTTAAACAGCGTAATCAGAAAGTTGATACATTTTCCCCAACCAGCAACAGCTTTTGTGGGGGCCCCTAGAGAGTCAAGGATGACTAAGGGAGCCCTCTGTATCTATTTATATAGTCTGGGGAGTGGGACCACCAGACTCCAAGAAGATCTAAGTGTCTAAATGTTCTGTGATACATTTTATGCCTTACTTTTAAAGTACAATTACTTGTTGAGTACATTTTTCAGTGATACTCAGAGGAATAATGTAGGTGTCCTGGCATTATTGGGTGTGTGCACAGATAAAAATCAATTATATTTTTATACATACACACAGACAGAGACACACACAGATACACAGACATGCCCACAAAAGCCATAGCAGTACTAGTTTTGTACTTATTTAGGCAAACAGCAATACACTGTGCAACACTGGTGCTGCCACACCAGATTAGTGACTGCTGTTTATCAGTTGTCAAAGAGTAATTTTATTTCCCTCATTGAGGAGTAATGCACACCTGTCACTGTCCTTGATTTCACAGACCTTCCCTGATTTTTCTCATACTTTTGCTTTGTCCTTCGTAAAAAGTTTGATTTGCTGGTAAATCATCCAGGATTGCAAACAGTTAATAAATCCAGACATAGGAGTTTTATACTTATTGTCCAAAAATACATGTTGATGAAAAGGTGTTGTTATCCTATTAACTTTTTAAGTGAATAAGAGTAATATGTAAAACCTGTTCCTGATTTTGAGCCATTATTCTGCTATTATTTTTGTCACTGCCCTGAATCCTTGAGCAAAGACGTTGAGAATTATATTATCTGGTATTGTTCCAGTATTTATAAAGCTCCCCAAAAGAGAAAATCAGACCTAATGATCGGAAGTATCATCTCTCCTTAAAATCCACTGAGATAAGTCACTCTGGGGCTGCTGATCTCTCAAGTGCTTACTTTGCTCATGTACATTATCACCTTTATCCTAACAGGGTCGTATCACAGCCCTGTTTAGGTTAAAGAGCATAATCAGGAAATTAATACATTTTTCTTCCTCATTCTTCTCCCACTAACCACAGCTTTTGTGGGGTCACCACACAAGTCAAGGATGATTAAGGTGGGCCCCTGCAGCCGGATGTATGGCAGGGACCTAAAGCTGGCTATGTAGTTAGTTTTAGTGGAGAAAATGTCCAACAGCAGGGTTTAACTAAGCCAGGGGCATATATGTCAGTGGTAAAATATTTAATGGAATTATGATCCTGTTAATTAATAAAACGCTGTTACTATAACCAGAAATATCTTTGAATATTAAAGAAGATATAAATAAGAGTCATTACCAACCTATTTTATTAAATAAACAAGATTGCTGTACTAGCTTTTGTTGATTTGACAGATATATTACAAAATATCAGGATAAGATAACTTGCTGTGGTTGGGGGCCCCCAGGAACAGGGGGCCCCCAGCGACCGCAGGGTTCGCTGGTGCCTAAAGCCGGCTATGGGAAGGAATTACGTAAAGACCCATCTAATGTCTGCAACTTCAATAGAAGCATGGCTACTCCAGGAAAGGAGCTAGGCAATAGTAGAAAGCCTACATCCGAGCTATGGCTGTTAAACGGAGCTGGACATCCTCTGGAAGGTGCTACATCAGGAGAAGATATGGTCAGTAGTAACAAGTTTAAATCTGAGCCACAGCTGCTAAGAGATGGTCAAATTCCCATGGAAGGGGAACCATGGGAGATCACTGAGGAGAGAGTTGTGACATGCACAGTTCTCAGATGACACGGTGCAAAATATCAGGGTGGTAGCCAAACAGGCTTCTCACTGACAAGGACAAGGGGAGTTTGCATACTGGGACAAGAGGTTATTGTACAGAGAATGTACTTCTGAAGTGAGAAGTGATACAACAATTGATAGTCCCAGGGCCTACATCATGGCACTTCTGGAAATAGCCAATGATATTCCTTTTCTCAGGCCATCTAGAAATGAAGCATACAAATAGGAGGCCTAAACTATTTTTTTCTTGGTTAAATATTTAAAAAAAATGTGAAGTGTATAGACATGAGCACAACAAATAGGTTGGCTATTCAGGAGAGAATGCCAAGGTGCTTTACTGCCTTTGTCTGTTACTGAAGAGCCATTTATATGGATAGCTATGGATGTTGCAGGGCCTTGTAGTACCTCAAGCACTACAGTAAGAACAGCAGAAAAATGTAAGTTTGATAACTGGGTGGGCACACTGGTCTGGAGATACTTTTCAGACATGACACAGGCCAGTTGGTGCAGACATTTACAACAAAATTCAATACAATGGTACATCTACAGTTAGACAGGAACATAGATGAATAGGTTACTATTGACAGTGAAACAAGTACACATGAAAGTTTGACAATGGAACAAACCAGTACATTTACATTTGAATATGAATGCAGATGAATAGGTGTACTATTAACAGGAAAACAGGTTATGCTTCTAAAAATTGACTGTGAAACAAGTACTCTGCTATAATTTTGACTTGCAATATCTTTGATTGAAACATATGTACTTCTATAATTTTGCCATACAGAAAGATGATGAAGTTACATCGTTTGTTAATGTGGTCTTATTAATAACATTTTCATAGAAGAGAAAATAACATTTTGTAGCAAAATACATTATCCCTTTAATATATTATTTTTTTAACTCAATTTCTGTAACATACACTTAATACTTTATCTAGACAGATAAGTAGGGCATAGTATATATAGAATATATAATACTGTATTGGCCCAAAGATATTCAGTAAGATAGCTATTATGTAACAATGTAATTTTTTTTCTGAAACAGAAATGACGCTATATGTTATGGATAATTCAGAATTAGGAAATGAATTTTAAATGTTTATCCCATTTAATTTGGATGTATGATATGTTATGAATTTGTTATAGCAATAAAATGTTTATGTTTTTCATTTGTACATTTTTTAAACAAACTTTCAGTCTTAGAGCATCTGATCCAGCCTATGCATGGTCTTCTCTGACTACCCCTGCCCATGGTATGCCATAAGAATGATTAGGTCTTTTAAATGTTCGCATTGCACCAGTTGTGGTCTTACAGACTTTAAGATTAATTCATTCAGTTGTGTCTGTTCTGTCTATTCAAGGTTGCAGAGGAACCACAACCTGTTCTGGCATTCAGTGGCCACAGTGTGGAGAAACTAATAATAGGCGTTATGTCAGTCCATTAGAGGTCAGTTGTATTCACAAATAGCACACATAAGCACAGACACACACACACACACACACACACACACACACACACACACACACACACACACACACACACACACACACACACACACACACACACACACTCCATTATAGGTAATTTGGAGGATCACTAATTTTTCTGTGTAGTGACCACCATAAGTGAAATGGAGCCCTAGGCAAAGGACTTCATAGTTCCCACCCTCTGTTCACTGTTCCCTCAGCATAACCTTATTGTCTCCCTCTCCACACACAGTTCCATCCCATTCCCTCCACATACACAACACCCAGATTACTTTTTCCTTGTTTTCTCACACTGTGTCTTACTAAACAGCTTTTTCCTTCATCCTTTCAATACACACTAACTAAATGCACTGCACTGTAGTAACTATTGGGTAAATAACTAGATTAAACCTGGAGTCCATGGACAACAAGACTTCCAGAAGCCATGAATTCAAAAATGCTTTGCAGTGTTTTTCTGACATTTTGATCCAGTAATAGCCTCTAACAAAAATCGTGACTAAGAAAAGAAATGCATTGTTTTCTTTTAAGGAAGAAATGTGTTGTATTCAATGCTTAATGTTCAAAATTATAAAAATTGTAGATTATAATAAATGGAGAAGATTATCAACATCATAAATCACATCTGAGAATACCGTCTGCCTCCCTAACCCTCACCTCCCCCCAGAAAAAATAAAAATGATAGTCGCTTACTGTGTATCCCTCTGCTGTTAGACTGAGATGAAAGTGAAAGACCAAATGGGCACAGTCATATTTTTCAAGTTGCTATTGTCATACGTATTTACAGCATGCCTTCCATGCCTACCAAAAAAGGCACTCACCTTATATGTATCCTTCTGATATCATACTGGGATGAAAGAGAAAGAACACATATACACATTAATATATGTCAACATGTTGTCAGATGTGTGTGTGTGTGTGTGTGTATGTGTGTGTGCACATAGATATATATATATATATATATATATATATATATACATATGTATACATATATATATATATATATATATATATATATATATATATATATATATATATATATGTATACACAACATGCCTCCTCACCCCAACCCCCCAAAGACAGTCACCTATCTACACACATCTGATGTTTTGTCGTATTAAAGGTGAAAGAAAATATTGTTCACAGTAAAGTATTCTAACTTTTTCTCCTAAACAGTATACTTCCCATAGACAAGTTGTTTCTGTGCATAGTTCTGAAGGTTGGTTATGAGGAAATTTAAAGTAATGATGACCATTATTATCCGGACTAGGGTTAGATACAATTCTCTAACCTCTCATAAGATGATGGTATAACTCTTAGGATGATTTAGAGAAGCTCTCAGCTCTGAGATGGATTGATCTCCGAAAGGGTAAAGATCGAGAACACTGTACTCCTTTAAAAGGGGGAAGTTACCTAAGTTTAGCATTGCGTTGTTAAGTTTTAAATTTGGGTTAATGTGAAGTGGCTGTAAGGTGGTGAAGACAGTGAATAAGTTCAGTGATTCAATCAGATTTTGTAAGTTAACTATGCTGTTCTTTAGGGAAATGTGGAGGGCTTTGGGATTAAAATTAAGAGACCTAACATTTATAGTATAGTTCTATCCAATAAGGAGATCATGCTTTCTTATTTGGGTTATAGTCTGCTATCAATATTAATCTGATACTATTATATTGGATCTAGGACTTGTGATCGAAAGATCAAAAGGCAGAATCCATTAACACCGAACACACTTTAGCTAAAGCGCTTTTCACACAAAAAGCATCTTCGCTAAAGTGTGTTAAAATAAAAAACAAACAAAAAAAAAAACAGTAAATTAACGTTTATGCAGGGGGCAAGTCCCCCTGCACCCCCAGCCCCCCACCCCCTACTTAATTATTCTCACTCTGAGATCGCACTACAGTGGGGAAAAGGGAAAAATTCCCTTAACCGCACCGTAGTACGATCTCCGCAACAGTCACTCCCCCACAACTCCCTCTACCTCCAGGCATACTTCCACAAAAGTGCTTCTTTGGTAAAAAAGCACTTTTGCGTAAGTATGCCCGGCCATTTCAGATTCGGTGAAATGGCCGTTTGCGCATTAGTCCCAGACCCATTATATCATAGTGTAATCTGAAATCAGGGAGGTTTAATCCCCCTTTATCTTTAGGGCATATCAACCTTTTGTAAGAAATTCTAACTGAGTTAGGAGATCATATGAATTTGGCTATTTTCTATCTTAGGCATTAAGGTAGAAGGGATTCCTCTTCCTTCACTGATGTTGGATTGACACTTCATTCTAGTTTATTTATTACCTTTACATCTTAATTTTCTCATTTATTGCTATGTTTTGTGAGCAAGTGTGACAGCTTTTCATCTGCTATGGCTTTGCTATTCATTTTAGCTGATATGTACATTTACTTGATAGAGCACAGGTTTCGCTAAAGTACTGTTACCACTGTCTTCTACATAATGCTATTTTCTCAGCACCATGTAGACATTGGTTCAATTGCTGTGCTCATTATTCTTGTGTAAAAGGCACACTTAATTTATGAGCTGTGATATCCTTTCCACTCGTGCATGGTGTTAACAGCAGTTTGAATCCTGTAATGGTATATGTAGATAATGCCTGCATTTAAATCCATATTGAATCTCACTGCCACTTCTGGAATGCTTCAAGCAATGCCTCTCTCAGTTTATTTCATATTTTACAGTATGAACACATCAAATCATAACGTTTGCTTACAGTATTTCCTTCTAATCTGTCTGAGTCCTCTTTACTTCCAGCATTAACTATTTTACAAATAAACTACGGTATGTGCTTGCCTATCATTTACTTCTTATTTTTATTTGCACATGCTCTTAGTCTGATCCCTTTATAGAAATTCTTTGTTATTTCCATTTCAGTTCATAACAGCTTTGCATGGCAGTCGGACTCATATAAATATGCTAAATTCTTAGATGAATTGGTTATTTGTCAGCAGCACATCACATCTTACCTTGCTGAGAGTTACAGAATATGTTTATTTATATATGTGTGTGCGTATTTATGCATTTGTTGACTGGGGTAAAGCAGTGATCAAAGTGGACCATTTTCAGGCTCATCCCAGGGTTTACAACCATACAAAAAGATATAAGGTAATATAAGAAGTTGGTTACATAGTAATTTACATTAAGAAACCAGTACTACAATCAAAGATACAGAAGCCGTTGCAGGAATAATCAGTTCCAGGTGGCAACAGGTTGCTAATCTTCTTACAATAGTAGTGCATAGGCTATTAAAGGCGTAATGATCATCATACTAGACTATGAACTCTGGGAAAGGAATACTGTTTGTGTACTACATAATGCATCTTCTACAAACTATGAAAACTAGTAATGGCACACTATTTTGCACCAAATTGTGTAAATAAGGGAGAGAAGGTTAGTAGAAGAAGAAAAAATACAGATGTGATGAGGTTGGTAGGTGGAGGGAGTTGAAAGTTATGTGATTAAAGGTGAATGGATTGCTGTGTCTAAGAAGTGGAAGTTAAAGGTGGGAGAAAGGAGACATGTACAAAGAGAAGCTTTGTGGAACGCTGGCAATAAATTTGTTAAAGAGTTGCATTTGTTCTCGGGAGTAGCCTAGACATGATGACATGATATGAGGTAGGCCTGAGCTTGGGTGGATCTGGAGGGTGAGAGTGTGTGTGTGTGTGTGTGTGTGTGTGTGTGTGTGTGTGTGTGTGTGTGTGTGTGTGTGTGTGTGTGAGAGAGATCGAATTTGGAAAGGAGAAGTTGTGTTGTGTCAGTAATATTTTGGAATGGCTGATGCGGTAGGTTCAATACTTTAATGTAGGGAGTACTGAGGGCTGGTGGACCTCAAAGAATGTTTTGCTTCTATTTCCTTTGACATTGCTGTTACAAATATTACTTTTTCCTTAAAGATTAACTGCTTTGTATGATTTTTGCAATATATGCTATAGCATAATCATGTCTGTTAATACAAGTTCGAGTCCCTCAAACTTGCAATTTTTAACTGATCTAAGCATCTTTGCTATATATTCCAGAACTTTCACAGGTCTAGTTTAATTTGTTTTCTGAAATCTAAAACTCTGTACAATCATTAGTGCTTGAGGGAATCAAATGTTTCTGTGAGGCTTTCAATTTCTTTGAATAACTTTTTAGATGTATTAGCTGATGGTACTAAAACAGTACAATACTTTATGTATTCAGATGACAGCTGCATTTCTCAACACTGCTTATTGCTTATTCTCTAGAATATCATTTGGTAAATAATGCAGCTCTACTCTTTCTTTTTAAGTATTAAAATCCTGTAGTACCATCAAACCCATTAATAACTCATGCGCATTAATTTTAAAAGTGTGAAAACATTCATTTATTTCTGTTGCACACAAACATATTTGGATATTAATTGAAGTACTGCTTTCAAATGATTTTCGTATTGAACACAGCACACAACGTGCAAAGCATGCTTCCATTTGCTTTTGTACAACTGATGAGATCTATTTATTTGAAACACAAACAGCCATTTTGTTTGAGTAACCAAAATGAACCTAAAACACTTCTATACAAATTTTAATTTTTAGTATATAAACATTGTTTTGGTTTGCTTTCACCATTCATCATGTTCCAAAAACATTACTCTGTTTACTCACTGAACTGCTTCTTTTCGTTGTAAGACTTACTGAACATATCATTAACTTGGCAAATTGCTTAACGCTGTTTATTTAGTTGTTGTGATCATTATTCATAATTCCAATATATTTTGATTACTATGTCCCTTAAAATGTAGGAAGCTATATGTCTAAGCAGTGACTCAAAAATCAAGGAAATGACTTGCATCACAGAAGAAAAAAGGTATTATGCAATGTCAGTATGTTAACAAAAATACAAAAATAGCATTTTTGTAGGGTGGCCGGCTCTTCTACTCCTGCCACATCTCTAAACATACTAACTTTGAGACTGCACAACCTTAGGGGTGAGGAGAAACCTTCTTACTACAACTGCTCCACAGTATGTTCTATTAAATTCCCTTTGCTGATGAAATGCAGGAATCAAATTATATTGACTATTGCCATTTCATAAAAGGGGGCAGCCACAGTGGTGCAGCGGTTAGCTTTGTCGCCTCACAGCAAGAGGTTCTCTGGTTCGATCCTTGGCTGGGGTGCCTTCTGTGCAGAGTTAGCATGTCCTCCCTGTGGTCGCGTGGGTTTCCTCCAGGTGCTCCGGTTTCCTCCCACATCACAAAGACATGCTGTAGGTGGATTGGACACTCTAAATTGGCCCTTGGTGTGAGTGCGTGCATGTGTGTGCCTTCTGTGGAAGGTTGAGCACTGCGTTAGCAACTCAATGCTGTAAAATTCCACTGCTAATCATGAGCAGACAGGTGATCCAGTGTGGCGACCCCTAACCGGGAAAAGCCGGAAGAAGAAGAAGAAGAAGATTGCCATTTCATAAAAACATGCATTAACAATAAGCAAGGAATCCTAGGCAAACTGATTTGTCATGCATGTAATGCCACTACATATTCATTGCTGTTCTGCTGTGACCATTAATGTGTTTCTTGTAGGCCTCCAAACTACCACTTCTCATGATTCTCTTACTAAAGTCCATTTTTCCTATCTACAGTCCTTTCTAACATCTCATATGTATGTTTTACTAATACAGCCACCACCTTTGTAATTTCATTTCCTTCTGTCCTGCTACCCACAGTTTCCTTTCTCTGTATTCCTACCTTCTGTTGCTTAACTGTCCAGATTTTCAAAGAATGCCCAGATTTTTGCCTCATATTTTAGTCTGATCCACATAAAATTTGTAGTCTTCTGGAAAATAATTTTTAATCATATTCACTAAATAATTACATATTTTTGAGTTACAGACTTCATATCCTTTAGAAAATGCATGCTAGCACAAAACATGCTATTCTAACAACTTTCTAAGTTTGTAAGAGCAATAATTAAAAATCTGTTCCTGATTTTGGACCTTTGTCCCACAATTATTTTAGGTTTTATCCAGATCAGGTTATGGCTGGACTCACCTCCCTTTGCTGTATATTTGTCCTAAGAGTAGATTCACAGTAAAACATTAATAAATACATAGAGACTGCAGATGTTATGCAGTTTATCTTTGTATAAAATAATTATATAACCGAATGCCCTCTTTGACTGCATGTAGTCGTGTGGGTATAACACCCACCAACTCCTCTCTGTCCAACCATCTGGAATTTTTATTTTTCTCTTCCTCTGCAGCATTATTGCTCTTTTGAATACTACCATAGCAGTCATAACATACAATTACTTCTGCTACTATTTATTAGTGCAAAAAATAAGAATCCTTTATGTAATGGCACAGGAGGAAAGGGAAGATAAAGTTGCCTAGCAACACTAGAACAATAGCAGTGTAGCTGAAGTCATTTGTAAAAATCTGTTTGGATGACATTATGTGGCTGCTCTATGAAAATGTTACCTTAAGAGATCTCTGAATGTTAGGTTGTGCACACTGGACCAATGAGGTGCGGCTTTATGTCTCAGTCATATCTGAGGCAGGTCACACTAGTACTCTTCTCTGAACACTTGGTTTAGCAGCACTACACATACAAACTTTAAAAAGGATATTACTTAGTAACCACAACAGTAGCACGGATAGATTTTCTGATAGCATTCACACACACACACACACACACACACACACACACACACACACACACACACACACACACACACACACACGCATGCACGCACGCATACGCGCACACGCGTGCGCACACACACACACACACGCAATAATTTCTGCAAATCACATCATTACATAAACTCCTTACTCTTTGACTTCTTGTTTTAAGAGGAAAATGTGATCCCCATAATGCTTAAGTTGTTTAATCTTGTAAACATGATATATGATCTTTTTTACCCATCTTTAGCATACCTAAATAAAAACAGAGGTATCCATGATATAGAGGAAAACATTTAAGAAAAGGGCATCCATGATGTGTTCCCACACAAGGCAGTGCTATAAAATTTAATGCAGCATCCTAGGACAGAATAATACTAACCTATGTTCCTTATACATTTTACTGCCTCAGCTAGTTATGATTCAGCTGCACCTTTGACATCCATAGATAATTCATGAACATATAAGTATGGTATGGTATGGGACATCTACATTGTTTAAATGTAGATCTTCAGAAATGTGCTGGACAAGACAGTCTCCAGAACATCAGTTCCTGGAATGTGTTCGCAAAAGCACAAGATCATGATCATGTGACTCAAGTTTCTTAAATGGCATTTTCTCTTTTTCCTAAAGGTTGTGCAATCATGGGGTTAGTATATATAACTAAAGGTGTATAGAGGGAAAAGTCCCTCTCATGAGAGGTGCAAGGGGGCTTTCCGCCTACAAAACAAAATGTTACAGTCATTATCTCTTAACCATCAGTGTATGTATTCTTGAGCAAAATGCCTTGGGCAGCATTAATGCTGGAAATCTGACATTGGGTACTCATACTAGAACTGTATGGTACATGTTTGCAGTTCTTCCTTCAGTATTTATTGGGATAAAGAGCAGGAATCCTGCAAACCATTATCACAGTATTAGTGATTAGTGTCTGCTATCTGCCATATCTGCTGCTTTCTAGAAATTTCTATGTGAAATGTTCAGTGCTTCAGCCTACCTTGCACTGTGCTACCAGCTTACACATGAATATGGCTGGGACTCAGCAGAAATATGAATGCCACTGTTCCTTTATAATGTTAAATACAACACAGTAGAAACACTATTGTTCAACGTCAGGTTGCTAAGGATATCTGCCAGCTTTTAAGACAATATGCAAAAATGGAGTAGTCATCATCTGGTCTTTAAAGTTATATATTGTTCTCAAATGTAACAAAGCAAACCTGCTATAATACTGCATGGCCTGAAACCTAGAGAAAATGAATTAATTTGATTTAAGTTATTATTTGTTGGGTAAGTGATCTGGTCCATTGTTTATATGGGAGATCATACCAGTTTAGGAACTGAAGGACTATCTGAACAAAGGAAACCTTTAAAGCTATAGCTCTACATTCCTATTGTAAGAAGAACCTGGATAATGTCACTTTGCATGACTCCTAGAGAAGCTAAGTAAGTTGGGACAGTATGCAGCACATCCTGGTTATGTGGAGCTGCACTTTAAGAAATTTGGAAATCCAGTGTGACCTCATAGGAAGAAAAAAGTTCAGTCAGAGAGATAAAGAAAAATGTCCCCTAGGTGCTACATTAACGGGATCATACCACTGCTCCCAATACTTGCCACTTGTTACAATAAATGGGGGGGGGGGCACTATAGGTAGGAAGTGATCACTGTTCTGCCTTGCTGGGCTGGTGTAGCAGAGACGTCAACTACTTACATTATTGTATGGCTATAAAACAGCTTTTTAAGGGAATTTTAACATAAATATTAACCCTCCATAACCATCATATAATGCATCTCTTGCTAGACAATATAAACAGGAAAATTAAAACCAGCATAATGAATAGTACTGATTAACCAGATTTCTATGAGAATTGAATGAAGCTGATAAAATTGATCAGTGTGTGTTTAGTCAGCCAGGGCTGGTTGATCCATAATCTGCTGCCTTTAAAAGTGATTCCTCAAACAGTCCATTTTACTAAGTAGGGAGCCAGGATGTGACAAAAAAGTAGTTTTGTGTATAGACAGTTTGGTAGTGTAGTTTAGTGTGCTGTCTGTAATGCTGGATGAATAGTCATACTACACATGAGGAACATAACCTTAACAGGCACTGCATTGGGTACAGACAATGTTATTTTCAGTACGCAAGGTGCAACTCCCAGTATTGCAGAAGGAACTGTGTTCATATACCCACTGTTTATAATTATTTATTTGATTTATTTTATTTTACATTTGTTAACCGGGAAATTCTGACTGGACCAGGTCCATTTTCAGCAGAGGCCCGGGGAGAAAAGCTCCAACATCAAGTTATACAAATACAGTACATCCAGCATAATACACAAAACAGGTTACATCATGTATGCTGAGCATAGTAATTTTGTTTGGCTTGTTTCTGTGGACTTATCGCCAGTGTGTTTTGTGTCAGCCAAGCCAGTGTAGGTAGCCCACACACCTTTTTTTTATATACAGCTATTGCTCTAGTGTAATGGCATCACAATTTGATATGCTAACTTGCTTTTCAAGCTCACTCTAGTTTAATGGGACTTTCTGTGTGCATATGGACATGTTTATAAATTAAGAGCAGTTTTATTTAAGACAAGATATGGCCATAGCAGGTATTTGTTACTTGTGTATATCACAATCCAGGATATGCAATGCTCCTTAGTGTTAACCATTTTTCAGTTAGACAAAATATGTTAACAAACAAAATGCTTAGTAAATGTGAACATTCTAATATTTCCTCATTTAATCTTTGAGTCAGAAAATGTTCTATTTTACTAGCAGTTTTTCCACTATGAAGCAATTGTGCCTTTACACATTCTCCTTAATGATGTGATTGCTTTGTAGGGATATGTTTTCTCAAGTCCAATTATATAGACAGACGTCTATCAAATGTTAAATTAGGCTGCCATACAGTGGGGGGGGGCAAGCTTTGTATGCCATCTTTGCCCCACACACACACACACACACACACACACACACATACGCATCCAATCTCACATAGCCTTGGGTGAAGTGTAGAAACTGAACAGAATGGTCTTTAAATATTTCTCGACTCAAGAAACACACTTTTATCACTTTGGTGTAGTTAATATTAGTAATGGGCAAACACAGCATGATAGCTCTCAACTGTCAAGATTTTTGCCTCATATTTTTAGTGTATTCTTCATAAAATGTGTGGTTTTCTGGAAGATCATTGAGGATTGAAGTCACTAAATAATGACAGACATTTGAGCTTCAGATTTCATACCTTCAGAAAATAATGCTAACGCAACACCGTTTATTCTAGCAACTTACTAAGTTTAAAGAGCAATATTTAAAATTTGCCCCTATTTTGAAGCCTATGTCCTCATTACTGTTAGCTTTGTCAAAATTTCTCATGCTAAGAAGCTGAGAGGTATGATGCAAACCACAACGAATCAGTGTTTGACTTTGTAGATGTTGTCCCAGTCCACAAACTATTGACTATGGTTGCAATACATTTTGTAGATATGTAGCTGTTTATACTGTACTGGTACACCGTCAGTCTGCAGACGTAGCCATTAAAAGGTAAGGTGCTAATGTAATTTATCTGTTCATAAAGTCTCTTTCCCAGAATTACACACCATACAGCTTTAGTGACAATTGTTAAGAACACTGGACCATGTATATTTGTTGTTTGTGAATATGCTATATGTGGAGATGTCTCCTGATATAGCCACATCCCTAACCAATGCTAAATGCAAACTAATTTTTTAGGAGTACAATTATTAAGGGTGATGCTAGTGCCCCTTAATATTATGGAAACACATTTTTCTGAAAGCTAAATAAATAGATATGAAATAATATTACTTAAATATAATATTACTATTATTGAATTATTCTGTATAAAATAAATATTTCTCTGACACATTACAATTGTTTAACAGGTTATCATTTGGATAGCAGCAATTACACTATTAATGCAGTTTTTTTATGTTAAATTCCTAGCGTAAAGTGTTCTCAGCAGTCATCTCTTTAATCACCTGACTTCTACAAAACTATTTGCCAGCTTTGTAGACACTACTTTTATTAGCCGCAGGAACAAGAAGCATCTTTATTAACTTATCACATATGACATAGGCAATCGTGCATTTATATAAATGAAAACAAATGATACTGACACATTTTTAGTTGAAAACATTATATATCACTTATAATCTATCCCGTCATTGTCAGTCAAACATTACATAGCTCATTAAAATCCTGTCTTCTTTTAAACCTCATTCCTCCTCCAAAATGTTATTCTGCAGGTATTCTTCCCATAATTCCCATTTTTTTCTATGTAATTTGCCCCTACCCTTTTCTAAAGATCACATTTCCAGTTCTTTTATCTCTATTACTATATTCACTACTACTAATACAGTTAGTAACTGCTTTTTGGCAGCCACCATAATTAGACTCAGCAAGGCCTTACTATGTCCAGGATATTCCGATTCTGTATCATAGCTCAAAAACATAATTTCCTTACTTATACCAATTTGCTCACCCAGTATTTCTGATAGAGTAGTCTGCAAGGAATTTTTAAAGTCTGTCAACTCATTACACTCCCAAAAATATGTTCCCATTTACCTCTTTCTTCCCTGTTACACCTCCAATAATTGCTATCTACCTGAAGAAAAATTCTTCGGAGTCTACTTAGAGAATAAAAATACTATGTAAACACTTCCAAGTGAAGATCCTAAATCTTCTAAACTTTGTTGCATATCATATATATATCCCCATTGTTTCTTTTGTGAATTGCTTATCCAGTGTCTCTTCCCAATCCTTTCTAACCTCCTCATCGATTCTTGTAGTTATCATGCAATATTTTATATGATCTACTAATTATCCCTTTTTAACAGTAGCTTCTGTTCTAGATTCTAATAAAAACTCTACCAGTGATGATCTTAAACTTAGGATCCCCATTTCTTTCTACTTGCCTATACTCTGATAGTAATCCTTAATAGGGAAGGCAGTCTCTAGACTGCAGCCCAAATAGATTCTTGGCCTACTCCCATTCTAATACCTTTCCCTCTCTAATTATTTGCTCCCAATACCTTGGACCCTTTGACGGTTTTCTCCAGTAAATTCCAGCCCACTCTTGGCTATTGTCTGTATCTCTAATTGCAGTCAGCTCTATCAGCAGAATTTCCTTTCTCCATTCCCGTGTTGGCTTAGTTCTTAGAATACTTTCAGCTACTTTATGGATATAATATTCTACATGGTTATTGTCATTCTCCTTTAGGATCTGCGTCCAAAATCCCAGTCTCTCCTTGTTTCTTGAGCTTCCCGTGTTTCGTCATCATCCCTTTCCACTTTGAATTATAGCTTTCTGCTTGTGCTATATATAGAAGCCCTTCAAATCAGGTAACTCCAAAGCACCTCGTTCTGTTGGAAGAATCAGCTTATCCCACTTGACTCTTTTAGTCCTCCCCTCCCAGATAAAATTGTTCAGCTCTTTATTATGGTTGACCTATATTTTTAGCAGTCAGTAGCACATTTAAAGTTGTGCACAAGCTGAATAACATTCTGTACATGTTGGATTTGACTTCCTAGGTCAGGCAGCATTGTATATGTATATATGGGTCTACTGTACTTCATCGAAGAAAAACTTCTTTGAAAAAGAACAGTAGGTCCACACTTATGCAAAAGTGCACTTTTGCGAAGAACGATTCAAAGAACCGTTAACAAACACTAAAACAAATGTTTTTGCAGGGGGGCAAGCCCCCCTGCACCACCCCAAGTGGAGGGCTGTGCCCCCCACTCCCCCCTACTTAAATATACCAACTCCAAGATCACACTACAGTGGGGAAACAGGTAAATTCCCTTTTCCCCAGTGTATGGTGCCTCAGTCTTCCTTAACGGTTCGTTGAACCGTTCTTCATGGATGTGCACTTTCAGTTAAGTGCACTTTCGCATAAGTGTGTGTCTACTTCTCTTTTGATGAAATGTTTCTTTGATAAAGAGAAGTAGACCCATATATATATGTGTGTGTGTGTGTGTGTGTGTGTGTGTGTGTGTGTGTGTGTGTGTGTGTGTGTGTGTGTGCCTGTGTTTCTTTGATAAAAGTTTGTAAGTTTATTTGCATTGGAAATACACAGGTTAGAACCACAGGCATACAGGAAAAATATAAAGACATTATTTAAATGTTAGAGTGGGCTTACAGTTGATACACCATTTGTTTCTCTGAAATCCTTATAAAGGTATCTGCAGTTGTTAAATTTTCCTGACATTAATAAGCTCTGCACTCTATACAGCTGGGCTATCGTACACACTCATATTCTCTTTTTTCTGTGTCTGAAATAGTGCTCCTGGAATTAAAGATGCATGGTACACATTCTCAGAATTTACTGAACTTGTGTAGTTTAGTTTCCATGCATTTAAAATTTTCTATCTAAATTCCTTTCTATTTCTTTCAAAGCCATTTGGTATGTAGCTGCGCAGGACTAGAATTAATGTGTGAGTAAATGAATGAATCAATAATTTAATTTAATTTTTTTTTAATTTGTTACTGGGTTGGTGTGATGCTACAAGACATTTTTTCACCACCACCCAAGCCAAATGGTTAAAGAAAGGGTCTACAACAGGTGTTCACATTAGTTGCGTGTGACACTCCTGCTTGCTGCCAGTTACTTGAGAAAGCAAGTGCTCAAACTTCCACTAACCTGATCTCCAGTTTCTATGCATAATACATCATGTAGCAGTGTAAGACTGCAAACTTACCACACAGGTAAATATTACAAATTAATGTAAATACATCCAGTAATAGTGCAAGACTGTACACTTACCACACAGGCAAATATTATAAAGTAATGTGAATGCATTGTGTAATAGAATAAGACTGTAAATTTGCCACACATGTAAATATTACAAATCTTTGTGAAATGCATCATGTGTTAAGAATGTAAACTTGTTACCAACAAGACTAACCAGCATCCTTAAAGCATGTACATTTATTTTTATTCTGTAGAGGCACCTTCAAACTTTTTAAATGAGAGATCTGCAGTTCAAAAATCAAAAATATGGGCTGGAAGAGAATTCCATGGAGCAGAACTAATTTTAGAAAAGATCTTTTAAAAACAGATAAGAAATATTTAGACATAACCAGTCTGACGGTTACATTACTCCATAATGTACAGGATGTCAGTGTCACAACAAGTAGCATGTGTGATGCCCATGCCCTGGCCTAGCAATCAAGGAGCCTCAGTCTTCACCACTAACACCAGTGAGGGGCGTCTCATATAGGAGGAAAGGATAACAAATACACACATTAAAGTGCAATTTCCCTTAAGAGCAGACAGAGATCACAGTCAGCCCAGGGCTGGTTGCTCCCTTACTCTCCAGGTCCCCAATAAGACTCCCCACTGGCACAGTTATAGGGTCCAGATCTCAGCCAAGTGGGCAAGCTAAAACCTCCAGCACTCTCTGTGTCTAACCAGTGCTTCATGTCCCTGCCCAAGTAGCTGACACACACACACACACACACACACACACACACACACACACACACACACACACACTTTGAGAAGAGTTTATATAACCACACAGACACTCCTGGGGAAGGCTGGCACTGGTTCTCCAGCTGTCCCCCTTTTCTGCCCAGTCTAAAAGGTAGTATCACTTGCTACCACCTACTAATATTTATCAGCTACTCAAAAGCCTTTAAAAGGGTGTCCAATTATTACTGTGCAATATTATTTTCCAATTGGTAATATAGCCCACGGCTAAAGCTATTAGAGTGGCTTTGTACAATTTTACCAGAGGCATGCAGGTACTCTAAAGAGCTTAAATTATCTCTACAAAAATAGTCACAGTTGAAAAGGTTTAAAAATATTTAATAACAAATAGTCAAAACACAAGACAATACTTTTACTACACAGTGCTAGTCAAGAGTTTAGAGATCACATAGAAATACTTAAAATAATTCAGTAGTACCGTTCTGACATCACAGAAAAACACTTAGTATAATCTTTTTAGTTTCTAGCTATTTCTAAGAGAAAACACAAGTCTAAGATAAACTTACATATAGAGCAAGACAGTGCTGAGTTGGATGGTCAAGACAAAAATGCTTAATGCTCTCTGATTCTCTATGTTTTTAAAATCGCATTCCTGGTTCACATTACATCATTTTTCACACTTCCCTGGGTTCCCAAGCTAACAGGCTACATTCTTTAGTAAGTTCACACCAGGTCAGGAAGCAAAGCCATTAAAGACATTTATGCATGCAAATTCTGACCATTAAATCTGGTCTTAAAACAATAGCAAGAATTCCTTCATCTAGACCAGCCAGAACCGTGTTTACATCAAAGGGTCACAACATGTTTTACTTGGTCAGTAGAGTGCACTGTTGTTACATTATTTTCCGGTTCCACATGTAACACTATTTTTACCATTTAAGACAGCCTGTGGTTTACATTAATATTTACAGATAACAGAATTATCTCCAAAATTCTATCTGCTAGGCTGGCAGCCTTCATCTATCTTCTCTCAATCTTCACAGCATGCTCACCTTTGGTGCAGAAGGCTGTGGGTTCTATTTCCATACCTTGTAGATGGGAGTATAGGCATTGCAGTGCAGCATAAGGGGGTGCTGCACTCCTGAGTGTGTCATCCTTTGGATGAGATATCAAACTGAGGCCCCATCTGCTTGAATTGGTGGTAGCTCAGGTGGATGTAAACGATCCCATGGCACCAATAAAGAAAAATAGGGGTTCTTTATTTAACACAACATAAAAACATTATTTACATATTTACAAAATATACATATTACAGTCACATTATACATATTTCTATTTCTTACTATTTATTTTTCTTATAACATCCTCGTTGTTCTTCTACTATAATTAACTCACACTGCTTCTTCCATAACCATAATTACAACCTATCTGCCAAAATCCATTTCCTGTCAAACAAAATTTCATTGAGTCTTTCATTCCAAATAACCTATATTACAGAAAATACATTCTTATCTAGCCTTCTGAAATATTATTTGTTGTTATTGTTATATCTATACATAATCATATATATATATATTATATATATATATATATATATGTGTGTGTGTGTGTGTGTGTGTGTATATATATATATATATATTAATTATATATATATATATATATATATATATATATATATATATATATATATATATATATATATACGGGTCCACTATGTAATTTCAAAAAGTCAAAATCTTGAACATCAGAATCCTGATGTTCAGATGTTCTTGATTTTGAAATCTCGAAATGCAAAAAAAAAAAAAAAAACTAAAACTAAAAAAGTTAGACATCACATTACTGAAGGGGGGCAAGCTCCCTGCACTCCCCGAAGTGGGGGGCTGCGCCACCTCCCCACACCCCCTGCTACTTAAATATACCAACTCCAATATCGCACTACAGTGAAGAGAACGGTAAAGTTGCCATTCCGCACTGTTGGGTAATTTCAATTGTTTAACTTCAAGATTTCAAGATTTCAAACATCCAGACATTGGGATTCTGATGTTTGGGATTTTAAGATTTCGAAATTAAGAAGTGGACCCATATATATACATACAGTTTATGTCATTAATTTTCTCAGAAATGTTTCTTTATGCAACTTTTTCCAGAGTTTCACCACTTTTTTACATCTGAAAAACATACTCTGTCTCTTCCTCCCTACAAAATAAACACCCCCCCAGATTCTGCAAGCCTTGCACGGCATGCAGGATTAGTGCAGGAGCTCTAGCAGGCAATATGTCTGCTGTGCGATCCAGGAATAGCCTGCAGGGGCATGCACAAGTGCTCCTGCACTATTCCTGCACAGACCAAGCCCCTATATGCAAATCACCCCATTTGCAGGAGAAATCCATGCAAATGAGGTGAATTTGCAATCCAGGAAGCTTGAAACCGGCCGTGCAGGACTAATGTAATCTGCAGAAATATACTTGGTTAGTAACCGAGTACATTTCTGCAAAATCCAAAACGGAGCCGTGACAGCTCCAAATAAAGGCTGCATATCAGTCAGGAAGCATGCCAATGGCCAAGTATAAGGCCATTGGCATTGCAAACAGCTTAAAATATAAAAAAAATCAACTTTTATTTTTTTAGCCAATCTTGGCTGTTTAAGCTTAGGGCAGTGGCGCGCAAACGGGATCAGGGGGAAAATAAGAAAATAAACCTAAAATAAGCATTCTAACTAAAATCATTCTTCTGCCATTAAAGTCAATGGCAGGCAGAAGACAACATGGCCATTGAGTAGTGGTTGCTAAGGGGGGAGGCTCAGTGTGAGACATGTAACTATGCATTAGCAGGCAATTCTATGCAAATGAAGGGAATGATAGTGAATCCCAGTTTTCCCCAGCATGCTAGTCAGGTCCCAACAGTGTAAGAGCAGGAGTAGCTTGGTGCAAGCCTAGGAGTTAGCTGACATCATAGGTGGGTGTGTCAAGCATACTGTAAGAGGATTGGAACCCTGTGGCTCAGGTTTGATCCAAGCTAAGCACAGCTAAGCAAGGGTGTGTGTCTGAGCATGCCTAGAACTCTTTACATTGCCTAAGCAGGTGTGCGTGCCATGCACTGGGTTTTAAAGGAAAAAAAAAATAAACCAGGAAATAGCAGCACTGTGCACATTTGAGCACTCTGTTTGTGCGGTGCATCCCTGGGCTTAAACAGGAAGGCAATGGGAAGGGAAAACAGCAGTAGGAAGGTAATTAAGGAGGACTAGCATAGCTGGCAGGTGAAATGTATCAGAATCAGCCAATTACACAGGCAGCAGCCCAGCCCAGCCCAGAACACTACTATAAACTATGCAAACACCTTCCCCTCTGGTTTTTCCTATACTCTACAACACCAGTGTATACAAGCGGGGATCTTTTAACAAACAAAACTACAAAATGATAGGGGCTGCAGCAGGCAACATAGAACAACATGTGCAAGAGGTTGAGGGTGGTGAGGATATGAATGCTGCCGATCAACCCACAGTGAGGAGACAGAGAAGAGTGCACAGACCCAGGGTAACCTACCAAGGGCTACATGAGCTAGAGATAGTGGAGCACTATAGGGTGGACATGAACCTCCTACAGCAAATTGTTGAGCTGTGCTGGCCACACCTGACACACCGAACTGACAGAGGGGAACCCATCCCAGTGGATACCAAGGTATATGTAGGCCCAGGAATACTAACCACAGGTACCTTCCAAAGCTCAACTGGGGATATCATGGGGATCTCACAGGTATCAGCATCTAGAGTAGTCAACCAGTTCCTGGATGCCAAGTCAGCACATGCCAGTGAGCACGTATATTTCCTCAACACCCGTGAGGTGTTGGTCAGCAATATGCGTCTCTTCCACCAAATAGCAGAATACCCTGAGGTAGTGGGTGCTATAGACTGCATGCACATACACATCAAAGCACCACCTGGTGATCAGGGTAGAGCCTACATCAACCACAGGGGCCTCCCCTTCATCAACTGCCAGGTTGTGTGCAATATAATGAATGTGTGTGCTGGCTGCCCTGGAAGCTATCATGATTCCCACATTTGGCATCTGACACAGCTGTACCAGTGATTTGCCAATGGGGACATCCCCTATCATCACCTAGTGGTGGATGCTGTTTACACACTGGAGCCATGGCTGATGACACCCATCAGAAATGCACACACACCTAAACAAGAACGCCATAATGAGGCACATGCACAGACCAGCCTTATAATAGAGCATGTGTTTGGGATGCTCAAGTCATGGTTCCGGTGTCTGGACACATCTGGTGGAGCTTTGCAGTACTCACCGGCTACATGTACTCAATTTGTTATGATATGTGCCATGCTGCACAATATCATCTTGCAGAAACAGCTGCAGCAGGAACAGCACAGGGCAGGGCCACACAGCCCCACCACCAATGCCAAGGCCTGCACAGGCACAGAGTGACTAGGAGGAGGAACAGCCTGAGCCTGCCCCAGTAAGCAGATGGTGGCATGCCCAGTATGCCCTGGCCTTGGCAAAGAGGCAATGCATAGCACATACACTGACACAGTAGGGACCCAGGGAATGACAGCCCTCTCTGACTCGCACATACAGTAAAAGGGATGCCAAACATGACACTACCTGTGCTCAACCATGTATACGGAGTGTACTATCTGCATCCAACACAGGCAGCCCTCCAGCACCATCCTCAATCCTGGAACACCCACAAGGTAAGTTAATCAACCTACCATTTGCCAAATGGAGTAGAATATGTTATTACCTGTATCTATGGTATGGGTGTGAGCAAGCAAGGGAATTGGGTGGCTGAATGTTATGGCAGCAGATAGTAGACGCCCATAGTGGCACCATGACATCTGTAACACATACTGGAGTCACCATAGTAGCCAGTGCTACACAGGGTGACAAAACCCGCTGCAGGGAATGTGCTAGGTGACATGTGTGTCCATATGACTCACACATGCCAGTCAGGGAGGTTCACATACCCAATAACAGTCTCAGCCAGCAGGACAGGTGTAGACAAACCCAAACAGAGCCTGTGCTATGGCCTCTGAATGATGCCTATGGGTAACCTCCCCCCAGGCCTACACAGACAGACTACAGCAGGTCAGGCAGTGGGATGTTAGTTCTGAAGGGTAGGAAGTCAGACACTAATATGTAGGGCAACCAAAGCTAAGACCAGTAGTACACTGACATGCCTCTAGTCAGCATGATAGGTTAGAATACAGAATGAAATGTAGTACCTGACATACCAGTACAGTCATAGCAAATGTGTGCAAGTGCCAGATGTGCCCCCCATCCTATGTAGACATGTAGAAACAGTAAGGTGTGCCCCCCCAATCATGTGCAGAAATGTAGAAACAGTCAGTTGTGCCCCCCCAATCCTGTGTAGAAATGTAGTAACAGTCAGGTGTGCCCCCCAATCCTGTGTAGAATTGTAAAAACAGTCAGGTGTGCCCCCCACAACCCCATGTAGAAATGTAGTAACAGTCAGTTGTGCCCCCCACACTCCTATGTAGACATGTAGAAACAGTCAGGTGTATCCCCTCTCAGTCCTGTGTAGAAATGTAAAAAAAGGCAGGAGTGTCCTCTCACAACCCTATGTAGAAATGTAGTAGCAGTCAGGTGTGCCCCCCACTCCCATGTAGACATGTAGAAATAGTCAGATGTGCCCCTACCCCCAATCCAGTGTAGAAATGTAGTAACAGTCAGGTGTGCCCCCCAATATGGTGTAGAAATTTAGAAACAGTCAGATGTGTCCCCCCACAATCCTATGTAAAAATGTACTAACAGTCAGGTATGCCCCCTCCAATCCTGTGTAGAAATATACTAACATGTACGAGTAGGTATAATACGCGTGGAGCACAGATGCCCAGAGGTGGACAAGGTAACAGGATAGGTTGTAGCATTTGCACAGTATGCAGGTATGTGTGTGTTAGGATGGTGTGTGTTTCATAATGTGTGAGAGTGGTCAGTATGTATGCATGTTGAGGTAAGACCTGGTGGCCATTACCCACTACTGCTGATGACAGGGACAAGCCCTCACGACTGCAGTGTCCAAGACAATCCCCACCAGTATAACACATGCTAGCAGTAAGCCATTGTAAATGTATGGTGGTAATATGTGTAACCATCTGAAAGACTGACATGGCATGGCTGTTGGGCTAGATATACAAGCAGTATACAGGGGAAAGTACCCCAGACATACAGTATATATTTCGTCACTGTGAAATGGAGGCACCCTTGGATTTGTACATAAATGTATGCATCACAGTAACTGGACCTGTAGTAGGGGATACCGGTGATGTCTACCTGAACAGCTGCAGATCACAAAGGAGGTAGGACTGATGTATTGGGAAACAGCTGATGTACCTGCACATGCCAGCATAACTGTAATGCCCCATGTATATATGTGTATCAGATGCAAGTAGTCTCCATAGCTGACATGCACCCAGCCACGCAATCACCACCCACAGGCACCTCTCTGGCAATATCCCTGCTGCGTGGAATGGGTACAGTAAGACCCCACATGTATATGGCAATAGTGGAAGATTGCAGCATGCAGTGCAGGTGTCCAATGCAGGTGTGTCCCTAGCTGCAGGGACCCTGCCAGCATCCACTCCACCTGATCAGGACTGATAGAAGGTATTGGCATGAACAAATATCACACCTACCCTGTCACCCCAGGGGAATATACTGCATGGTGGTCTGGGACTGTAGGACTGACAGAATGCAACGGCCTGCCACATCTGGCCTGCACCAACACCTAATGCCACACAGGCACCTGCCAAAGGCCCGTGTCTCACACATACTGCCAATGCATGTTATGTATTGGACACCCAAATAACAACATAACACACTTCACATAAGCCATATGCAAGGCCATGTGGACAAACCACAGTAACATATCCACCATGTCCCACTGCATGAACTGTGAACCAACACTAACACACACCTGTGATGTGGTGATACCCTTAGGGAAAGTATCAGAGAATGTATGCATAATGTATGGCAGAGGTTAGAATAACAGAGGGGGGTGTGGGACATGGGCAGCATGGAATGTGCAGGGACCGACACTAAGCTGTGTGCACACACTATCACTGGCTGCAAACACATAAATGGGTGGCTACACACCTGCCTGTACACCACAATAGGGTAAATGTCCTGACCCATAACCCCTGCTTCTGGCTAACCTGCGCAAATTTGTATAGCTGTGAAGCATTGCCACAGCAAGATAAGGCCATACTGTCATGTTGATGGGCAGACAAGTATGGGATCCTCTGCCAGCACTGTACCAAGGTGCTGAACTGGATACACAAACCCAGCACCAAGTGTCTGCAACTCCCTCTCCAGAATGGCATAGCTTACCATGAATACATAGGTGTCTGTCCACAATACCAGACACAGCTCTAGTCACCCTTGTCCCCCAAGTCATCACTGTGAGCAAGAATGTCCACCTGACTGTATATGAGGACAGAAAACATCACTGTGTATAGCAGTACACATGTCTGAATATCTCTGCTAACAGCAGTACCATGCAGCTGAAGCAGCACAGACACAATCACCTACATTACACACTATCCCCTGCACAGTTTGTCCCCATATTGCCAAATGATTGACCGATAGTCTGCAGAAACAGTATGCTACCTGTAGGTGTATAACACAAAGGTCTGCACTGCAGTACAAACTACCTGGAATCGATCCACACATTCAATACAGAAGGGAATACTGGGCATGCTTACACACTTAAAGAAATGAAGGCAGTGTCAGCCAACAACATACCAAAAGGTCATACTGGGTATGCTCATGCACTTAAACAAATGAAGGCCATGTCTGCAAACAACAGTGGAACAGACATATCTGGCAGTTGCAGATGTTAGTGCAGATACTCCTCAGTATGCAGCACTTATGCTTTGCACACACAATGGATAGGAATACAGGCATATATCCAAGGACAACACACTATAATAAGCCAAAAGTAGATGTACACAGATGTGTGGAAGAGAGTGACTGTCACAAGGGGCCATCCATTATGAGGCCTGTCCCACCCAGTACACAGCCAAGTGGCTACAACCACATGAGGTTCTGATGTCACTCACTGTAGACCTTAGTCACTGGTATCTGTCAGCATTACAGACTATGTGGTGCAAGTGCTAGCTGTGCAACATAACTGTACAAGGAAGTAGTCATCTAGCAGCTGTATACATGTACCTGTGGAATATAACCCTGCGTGTGCCCGCATGTGGTGTGTCAACCTCTAGATGAATGGGTTATGGCCCATGCACACAAACTGTTCTCCCCATAGCCATACTATGACAAGCCTGCTGAGGTCATCCACTTTGAAATACACCCTTGTGAAAGGTGTAGGCCAGTAATCTCCATGGCACTTCCTATAACTGCGTACTGCTATAGTGTGATAAACTAGTTAGGTAGGAGTTCTAATCCCAGACATGGCAAGTTTGTGTGTGTGTCTCTGTCTGTGTAGAGAGCAATGATTTGTAGGCTAGTCACAATTCAAATGTCCTACTTTGTCAAGGCTGCTGATGTCATACACTGTGAAGTACACCTTTCGGACAACTGTAGCCTAGTAATTTCTGTGGCGCGTCCTATAACTATGTACTGTTGTAGTGTGATGAGTTTGTTAGGTAGGAGTTCTAATCCCAGACATGGCAACTGTGTGTGTGTCTTTGTCTGTGTAGAGAGCAATGTTTTTTAGACTAGTCACACTCACTATAATTCAAATGCCCTACTTTGTCAAGGCTGCTGATGTCATACACTGTGAAATTCACCTTTCAGACAGCTGTAGCCCAGTAATCCCTGTGGCATGTCCTATAACTGCGTACTGCTGTAGTGTGATGAACTAGTTAGATAGGAGTTCTAATCCCAGACATGGCAACTGTGTGTGTGTATCTATGTCTGTGTAGAGAGCAATGTTTTTTAGGCTAGTCACACTAACTACAATTCAAATGCCCTACTTGTCAAGGCTGCTGATGTCATACACTGTGAAATACACTTTCCGGAAAGGTGTAGCCCAGTAATCTCTGTGGCACATCCTATAACTGTGTACTGCTGTAGTGTGATGAACTAGTAAGGTAGGAGTTCTAATCCCAGACATGGCAAGTGTGTGTGTGCCCCTCTCTGTGTAGGGAGCAATGCATTTTAGCCTAGTTACATTCACTACAATTCAAATGCCCTACTTTGGCAATCCTGCTGATGTCATTCATTGTGAAATACACCTTTGGGGAAGGAGTACTCCAGTAATGCCTGTGGTGCATCCTGTAACAGCTTCATGATGTAGTGTGGTATAGAACTATGGTAGGGGCTCTATTCCTACACATGGTGGTTGTGGATGTTTTGTGTGTGTTTCAATGTCTGTGTAGGGAGCGATGCATTTTAGCCTAGCCACACTCACTACAATTCAAATGCCCTACTTTGGCAATCCTGCTGATGTCATTGATTGTGAAATACACCTTTGGGGAAGGAGTACTCCAGTAATCCTTGTGGTTAGTCCTATAACAGCTTCATGCTGTAGTGTGATATAAAACTATGGTAGGGGGTTCTATTCTCACACATGGCAGTTGTGGATGTTTTGTGTGTGTTTCAATGTCTGTGTAGGGAGCAATGCATTTTAACTTAGCCACACTCACTACAATTTGAATACCCTACTTTGGCAATCCTGCTGATGTCATTCATTGTGAAATACACCTTTGGGGAAGTTCTAATTCCAGACATGACATGTATGTGTGTGTGTGTGTCTGTGTGTGTGTGTGTGTGTGTGTGTGTGTGTGTGTGTGTGTGTGTGTGTGTGTGTGTGTGTGTGTGTGTGTGTGTGTGTGTGTATTTGTAACTCATATTCTGTGTGGAGGTGGCTGTGAGTGTGTAATAACTGGGCTCAATGTGGAGTGGGTTTTGCAAATTTTTTATATGGTAGCCCTAGTATATGTCACAATGTCCACTGTACAGGGATAAAAGATGTGAAATAGCTGAGAGGCTGGGGTGCAAATTCATACCCCTACATGTGACATCAAGGCCAGAAAAACATAGTTAGCAATCCTAGTATTACCCAGAGAACACTCTCAACCCATGTCTTATACTCACACACACTTGCCTAGGCAACAGCTGCTATGTTGGTAGTACCCTGCATATTGCCCACTGATAGTAAACATGGTGTGATTGCAGTGAGCTACAGAGGGCATGGCACCCTGTCCATCTGTCCAATAGGCACATACACACCGACAGTGCACCTTCCCTGTGTTCCCCACTGGACACCTGCAACATCTGTGGTGCCATCAAATGCGACCCACAAATGGCATACCATGCCTGAAAACATGCCCTGTATGGACAGATGCCACTGACACCAGGGAATGCCGGTATCATGCTATCAATGTAGGTGCAGGGTAATCCTGCTGTCCATTACCAGTTCCTGCCACATGATGACAGAACTGGCACATTTGATGATAGTCTGTGTACACAACATGGACCAGACACCCCAGGTATAGTTCCACATGTCACTGTACATGCATGTGGGAGGTGTGCATATCCCAGACACCGTCCATGTCATGGACTAAGGAACACATACATGGCAAGCAATGCACAGCGTAGGCCACACTGAATAGTCACCCAGGTGACTGGATGGTGAATACAATACCCACCTGTGTGGGCAAATCCAGAAACTACACCCCTGAGCCACAATGCAGACCATTGTCATGTGGGCTAATGCCAAGGTAATACCCATCACCTAGCCTTGTATAGCTGTCTGGCACAGTCGACCACTACACACTATGGGAAGCAATGCACCCATGCATGTCAGTACTGGCACCCTGTGTGTGTGTGTGTGTGTGTGTGTGTGTGTGTGTGTGTGTGTGTGTGTGTGTGTGTGTGTGTGTGTGTGTGTTTGTGTTGTATGATGTGTATGATTACATTCACACTCTCTACAACCCCCATTGGCATACTGAAGCATGCTGTCCAATGCCAGACACCTCCACATACTCTTTGCCCATATAACCTCTGTATGACCCCTGTGGTGCATGTGATACCTGCACAATAATGTGTTGTGGCAATCTCACTAGTGATGAGTTGTATTCCTGGGTCTGCCATGTGTGTCAATGTGTGTGCATCCCTGTGAGAGTGTGGCTGTGTTGATACTGGCACCTGTTCATGCGGACAGGCACATGCATTACACCTACCGTATAGCTACCATATCCCTATTGCAGATGCCACTCACCATCACATATACATTTTGAGGGCTCCTCAACATCTGATAACTGCATAGAAATATGATAGCACTACATAGTCATCAGGGGTTTGATACTCTGGGCTGGTAGGTGTGTGACATAAACATGCTTAAGTTTTACTCTTTCATCCATCCCTGGCTTTACTTTGCCTCTGTCTGCCTCTCTCACTCCCTCTCTGGTGGATGTGGAGACCTACCCCTGCTTTGCTTAGGCAGCAGCATGTGTATTTTAATTGTTGCTCATGATCAGCTGATGGCCTCTGCATGAATTGCAGCCCTCCTCCAGCTGATTGCATGTGGAACAGTTGTGGTAACATTCCCATTGCCAATAGCATGGAAACTCACTCCAATACCTAGGAACATTATGTTGGTGTTGGGCCTTTTCATTCACTGTGAGCAGGAACTCGTTCTGTTGTTTGGCAAACAGCATCTCAGATGGATTGGGGAGTTACCTCTAATAACATACACTGTGGAAACAGGGCAACAAACAGGAGGGGAATGTACCTGACCTGACTACAGACTGTAAGTGCTGCTATACTGCATTTGGAGTAATGTTGGTTTAACAGGGTGTGTGTGGATATGGCTGTCCTACATGTTTTAATAACTGCCATGTCAATGCTATGTTTATAAGGGGAACCCCATCTGTAGGGTCATCTGCAGACTGGGCAGTGTGTGGTGCCTTTTGTTTCATGTGTTACCCACAGAGCACCTATCTGTGGACTGCAGAAGATAATGTGAGATTGCAGTCTGTAGATGGTGACAGCCATGAGAGTTACTGACTTCATATCCCTCATAGGACATATGTTGCAACAAACCTTGTTACAACAGCAAATGTATGAGGTTATCACAGCAACATGTCAATATTGACCATGTGTATGTGCCTCCAGCCACAACTCTGTCAACCTTTGCACATATGTCATGCAGTAAGAGGTGCATATGTGCTGTACACCATGATTAGTGACATCATAACTGATAACAAGCCAGTGAGATATTAGACTGCTACACATGTCATGTATAGTATGGGTTATATCTGATGACATCACCTGGGCATTCTGTGGTTGTGTGTACAGTACTGAGGTCTGTGTATATAAAGTGAATGTCGACAGTGTGTGTATTGATAATATGTACTTTGGCCTGTGTACAGACTGTGGTAGATGTTATTGTTCTTGGTCCCGTTCTATCTGATGTTACATGCTGCTCCACTGCATGTTACCCTATTGGCTTACATGTTTGTAGGGCCATACACACACATGTCCCATACCACAGACAGGCATCGGACCACACTGTGTAGTGGCCCAGTATATGTAGGGTTAGTGTGTGAGTGGCATATATGTGGATCGTGTTGAACAAATAGTCCATTTACTGTAATATAATGCTAGCTTACCATATGTGACTGTGGCTGTGTTCACATTGGCTGTGGTTATGCATTTTCACACTAATGTATCATACTCTGTGCTGTGACATGCCTGTAGAGCCTGCTATATGTGCAGGTACATGTGCATTCCCCCATAGGATATGTAGGCCAGTGTTGAGCCAGTCTGCCTGTAGCCTGCACAGTGCTTTGTTACATGCCTAGCAGCTTAGTGTACGTACCCAGTGAGATGTCATGTCCAGATACTTGCCAGATGTACTGCTGCTGGTCCTCACTTAACAGTCATGTATGTCATACAGAGCAGTGGGATGCTGTACAGATGTATGTCAATATCTAGTGGGTAGTATGTGGCCATGGCACCTCTGTACCAGTGGTTATTATGTGTCAGGACAGACAGAGGTGTGTGAATGCATAACCTATGGGGGCAAATGTATACCAGTCATTACGTGTTATACCCATCTACATGGCTGTTAAAATCCACATTGCCAGGCTTGGTCCACGTGTCTTGCACTAAGGGGTTCTGTGTACAACTCTGGACTGTCCAGAGTGTGTCAGAATGTCCACATATATTAGCCAATATGTCTGCTGTAGTCCACAGGAGCAATATGTGCTAGCAGCGGTACTGTACTATGATGTCCTTAGGATGCCTGTCAGTAGCCAATGGTGCACATTTTAAAAGCATTATTTGTAGGAGGTTCCAGAACTAAAGACAGAGTGTGAGTAGAGTTGTGTTATGCTTTGTATAGTACTGGTGTTACAGGGATTGTGTGCACATACTAGTTTACCTTGGAATGCAGTCTGTCTGCATAGCTCTCAACTGTGGGCCTATCCTCTTGATGGCCAGAGGTGTGCCTATCATGTTTTGTCTGTCCACCACATAGGTCCTGTGTCAGATAGTTCACTGGCAGTGGGTGTGTTGAGTGCTATCAGTACATGGCTACATCCATTTATGTTTCTAACCTTAAATCCATGCCTAGGGTATGTTGCAGACTATCCTGTAACACCAGCAACTTGCTTAGTGTATGACAACAGTTTTCCACAGATGGGCCTGTGTTCCAGCCTCTGTCCTCCACCTACATACCAAGCTTTGCACATATGACATGCTGTCAGGGGTTGTTCTGTAGTGGGCTATGAGTATATCATGCTGCCGTTCCTCCCATCAGTCTACTGCTGTTGTATCCACCACACATACGTTGGGGCTGGGGCCATATATGTGTGGGCTTCACCTACACAATACATGTGTGCCGTTATGCACTCCTGAGGCCAGTGTATGTAACAGTGGTATATGGCCCTGTATAACTGAGTCTAGGGGGGATGCACCATAAATAACCTAGGTTGTTACAACATGTGGGGGTATCATGGGTGAGCTGCCTTAAGGTATCTGGATGTACATTACCATACAATTCACCTATATTTAAATTAATTACATAAATTGGGTTAATGCAGGCCTACTGCTTCCTGCCATACAGACTGTTCTGTTTGTCAGTGTGATTGTGATGGTATCAGTTATGCCTTGTTATGTAACAGTTACATCCCATTGTGTCAGCTGAGGTTTTTACCCCCTAGGGATTGTGTTCAGAGTGTAGATAGAGGTGGCTGAACAATAAATCTGCATTACTTACTGTTGATTGTTTGGTATCCTGTGGCCCATTCTGTCTTTACTAGTGTACTATTTCAAGGGCTTGGCCTGGACAGCAACATTTGTAAACCTTTCCAGACTACTGTATTAGTATAACTGTTTCACAGTTGCATTACTCTGTTTATATGGATGTCAGTGTCTGAACAGCTATATGACATGGCATATACAACTGTCATAGTATACAAATAAAGGTTTTCCATTTATGAAAACCTGTGTGTGGTATTATATCCTATGACCTCTCTGTGGGTATATGTTGCAGGCAATGATTTTTGTATGGGTGGCTCATACAGTGTCCAGTTGTTAAGGTATTAACTGCAGGCATAGTGGCTGTTCCATATTGTGTGCACTTTCTCCATATGTATCTTACTATACATATCTCTGCGTGTGTATGTGTGGTCACATATATATATACTGAAAGCTCACTTGACTGAAAACTCACTTGGTGGAAGTTCATTTGGTCAAAAATGGAATATAGTCCCTGCCCCACTGCAGTGCAACCCTGGAGTGAGAATATTAAATAAGGGGGGTGTGGGGGGCACAGCCCCCCACATAATTTTAATGTATTCACTATTATAAGAAGGTATATCCATTAGAAATGCATTGATATATATATATCTTTAGTAAAAACTATTGGCATAATTGGGGGGGCTATGCCCCCCACACCCCCAATGTGGGGGCTGTGCCCCCCGTTATTTAATATACTCACTCCAGGGTTGCACTGCTGTGGGGCAGGGGCTATATTCCTTTTTCGACCAAATGAACTTCGACCAAGTGAGCTTCCAGTCAAGTAAGCTTTCAGTGAAGTGAAATGCCTGGAATAATTTTTGACTAAGTATAATTTGATCAAATGTATGTAGAGCTGTATCTGTATATGTATCCTAGGGATGTTGATAGCTTCCACATTGTACATTACCTATGGGAGCCAGACTGTACTGCATGATATGTTACTGATACCAGCCTGACATCATACAGGTGGGAAGGAGTACTGTTAACATCTTGTGCCCATTTCGTGTCAGGTCCTGGTTATGGGATCTGCAACACTTGGTAGTGTATTGCAGGGCAGACGTGTTTGGCTGTGGGGGTATACCTATTTGTACAAGATGTATATTGTTTGGAACCACTCAACCTCATTAACGGTGCATGTGGACATATATGTTTTTGTTATTTTCCCATTGTTGTCTACAGATGTATGCCCATATATACCTATATATATATATATATATATATATATATATATATATATATATATATATATATATATATATATATATATATATATATATATATATATATATATATATATATATATCTGCTTACATAAATATAACTATGTCCATATATATATATATATATATATATATATATATATATGTATATATATATATATATATATTTATATATTTATATATATGCTTACATATATATAACTTGCTGTATATATTTAGACATATAGATGTAGATATATATATCTATAGATGTAGGCTTTTGTATGTGTATATGTTTATATATATATATATATATATATATATATATATATATATATATATCTACATATATATATATATATGTTTTATCTGGTTAGATATTAATATATTTGCACACACATACATCTACATGTTGGAATATATTCTCTGTGCTGTTGAATGACTGGGCTGGATGATATGTTTGTGAATACATCAAAATTATGTGTATCTGACGTGACTTAGTGGTAAATCACTTTGTCTATGGTGTACAGGATCCTGGGTTTGAGCCTTGCAAAGGCTGTTTATTTTGTTGCTGGATAGAGGAAGAGCCGTTGGATACAGAGTGATTAAGGCACTTTTGAGCAGTTGTGAGTTTGAGCGGGTTTGCGTGAATGTAAGCATTGCTAACTTCTGGTTACAGTTTCTTATACTCATTTAGCTTCTAATTTGCTTAACCAGTGTAGGCATTGCTTACCCCCATGCAAACAGGCTTAAACCCGCTTACTGCTGCTTAAAAGTGCATACTTATGCTTACCCCAGCGCTAATTTCTTTAAAAGAAAAGAAAAAGGGGTTGATAGGAAAGTGGTAAAAAAGGGGCACAAAGAGGGAAAGACAGCAGGGAAAATAGCCAGGGATGTGCAGGAAGGGTGTAGGGAAGGTCCATAGTTGCCCATTTTCTCTACAGCAACAGCTGTGCATATACACTGAATTTGGAGGTAGATTTGGACACTCAAACCCCTGGCAGTGGGTGAGGACAACAATAATAAGTTGTGACGCCAATTAGACTGGATTACATTTGTCCAGTGGACAGTGTGCGAAATAGATAGTTATGTATGGGGCGAGATTTTTTTTGGGGAACAGATTGCCCTTTTTTTTTCAGGTGAGAGGGGGATGTTGGGGAGGGGTAGTAGGTATATTTGGGGAGGTAGGTTGGGTAGGTTAACAGACAAGACAAACACGATGCATACAAGGGCGATATATGACACATGTGGGGGGTAAACACCTTGATGGGGAGGGGTGTTGGGTAGTTGGGAGCCCATGAGCCCCCTAGTGGAAACAGTGAGACTGAGGTCCCCACCCATGGTCAGTCACCACTGCACCTTCACAGTCCCGATGGTGGCTGTGCTGGAAGCTGAGTCGCAGAGCCAGACTGATGCTCTAGTTGTGATACGTGGCCCTCGAGCTGGTGTAGAAGATCACCAAGCTGCTGGCTGATCTCTCTACGCACCACGACCCCGACCTGGCGACAGGTGACAGGTATCTGTCAGTGCCCGCTCCCAGGGGTGGCGAGCCCCATCCCCTGAGGCGGTTCCACCTGAAGGTGGTGCAGGACCAATGGACAGGGAGGTCCTAGGTTGGGCCCCAGACATGCTGGTGCCCGGTGCCACGGCCAGCTGAGGTGGGACAGGTGGGTCCGCTGGGATCGGCCTTCCCAAATGTGCTATAGTGTTTAGATTTCATCATCATATGTGGGTTAGTAATAGTCAACACATTCCAGGATTAGGTATAACAGCATGCATAGATATTCCCATTAACCCAGACACCAGATACGAAACAGTTGCATAGCAAACAGAACACATGCATATATGGGACCACAGTGGTAATAAGAACAGCATGCAGGTACATTGAGGGCACCATGCCACCAATGTTGGAATAATTCACTGTAGCACATGCATGGAAACAATTAAAATATTTATCAAACGATTGGACATTATCAGAACATAGGTGTCATTACATACCAGCTGGGGTGGATATGTTGATTATTGTTGGAGATATGGTGGGGAGGGAGATGTCAATTAACAACTAGTATATTCCTGTAGTCCACATTACCTTCCTAGTCAGTGCCATTATCTGTACCTTACAAGTCTTACTACACTACCCTGTCGCCTTAGTTTGGACAGTGATATGGCTGTCATCACCGTTAGACATGAACTGGTTTTACCTGCAGTATACACCTCTTACCTGGTATACCTGTGGAAGGAATGTTTGTTAACACTAACTAACTGTTTCTACACATAATCCCAGATTCTGGGTTGATGTTGTGCACATAGCTATCCAACTCTTTCTGCACAGACTCTGGTCATGTGTTGACCATATGCAGGTGTGCCGGATCATATCTAGAATATTGCCCTCTTCAACCTTTTGTGACCTGACACACACATATACATGCTTTCCTACACAGTTATATTATGTAGCACAGTGTGGGTGACAGTGATCAGTGATACTTCATTATTCAGAGAAACTGCAACACTCACAATTCCCTACAGTACCAGAGTGAATAGTACCAGTACAGGTTATAATGTTCTTTATTTCTCAGCACAGTGCTCTTATCCAACATATCTGTGGGAGCAATGTTTGTTATCACTACCTGACTGTTACCATACAAACTTCTAGATTACACATTAGTATTATGCGCATACATCTCACTCTGTTATTGTACATACTCTGGTCACAGCTTGACAACATGGGGGTGTAGATAGGACATACTTGGCATATTACTCTCCTAACAGTTTTGGGGGTTGCTACGGTGACAGGTTTGTCCTCATAAATGTTTGACAATCACTTGTATTCCCTGTTTGCTGGCTAAACATATGGGATTATCCCATAGACTTGTCGGGGGGACAGGGGGACAGGCAGCAGATGTGGGCCCACATACTGGACATTCTGGCCTCATCTGTATTGTTGTGGGGTATGATTCTGTATGCAGCTTACATCCACTCCCAGGATTCAGACCATGGCTGTGTCTGCTACAACTTAAACACTGTCCATCACAGTTGTGTCTGCTGTATAGACATTCCTGTATATCTCCTATCTGCTTTCTGTCTTATTAATCCCCTGTGCTTTTGCATTCTGACCTTGTATTGTAACACTCTTATACAGATCTCCTAGTACCAGTACCAGCACAGGGTATCACTCTTGTATTTCTGGGCACAGTGTTGGTATCTGGCAGACCTGTGGGAGAAATGTTTGTTAGCAGTACCCGAATGTTCCCACACACAGTACCAGATTCCACATTACTATTATGCACATACATCTCACTCTGTTACTGTACACACTCTGGCCACAGCTTGACAAGTTGGGGTGTAAATGGGACATACGTGGCTTCTTAGTCCCATAAGGTTTTGGGGAGTTGCTAGTGTGCCAGCTTTGTTCTCATAGATGTGTGTCAATCAGTTGTATTTCTTGTTTGCTGCCTATACATCTGGGATCATCCCACTGACGTCCCAGGGGGACAGGTTGATAGGCAACAGGTATGGCCCACTTTACTGGACATTCTGGACATATCTGTACAGTTGTGGGGTATGATTCTGTATACAGACTACTACCACTAGCAGAATTCGAACTATGGCTGCGTGTGCTAAAAGAACAACAGTTCACATCTCAGTTGAATGAGCTATTTGGGTTTTGTTGTCTGCATTTTCCCTGTTTTCTGTCTATGTGTCTCTCAGTTGTACTAAATGGCCTCTGGGGATTACACCAGTCATATACAGGCATTCCTACACATTCAATTTATGGTGCACGCTGTGGGTAACAGTGCTTAATACAACAGTACTATTACATGATTGCAAATCTACATTACCATATGATACCAGAATATACACATGCAGTCCAGCATTTAGACTTGTTTTGTCAGGATATTACACTTTTATGGACATACAAACAATATGAGACTCTTCCTGCTATATTCTCTAGAGTATTCAGTACTTGACTTGAACAATACAGGTTTTATACAGGCAATTGATTTACTACTACTTTTAGTATTATTTCCTATGACAGTAAATGCATGAGTATTACTGACCTGCCTCGCATCACATCCTCACCAGGCGACTGATGTGGGCCTCCTGGTTCATGGCCTGCTCCATTGCAGCTGTGGGGGACATAAGAGGAATATTTATCCATACCTATCCATGATATACATGAGCTGGCAATTATTACACAAATAGTGGGGTGATACTTACACACAACTGGAATATCCCCTGCCTCTCTATCCTCTTGAATCCACTGCTCCAAGAGGTCCCCCTTACGCTGCTTCAGGTCGGCATAGTGATGCTTGACCTGCTCACCAGGTCAGGGTATGCCAGTGGCACTGGTGAGGTCATGGGCGAGACTGGCCCTGCAGCACTCGCTGATCATAGTCTTTGACAAGGAGTCCTGCCATGACTCTGGACTCCTGGATGCACCAGCACTGCGCCCAAAAGTCCACACCGTCTCCCCTTCCTGACATGGTGCCTGCAAGGGAAAGCTACACCCAGTTATGAGATGTTTTCCTGCCTCTTGGGTTTAAGTAGGGCCGATTTCCTGCACTTTTCCATGACTGGCCAGTATTGAAAAAGCTAGACTATGGGCACACCTGCTTACCTAGGGCTGGCATTGTTTAAAGGGGTATGTATACCTCTGGGCACACTGAGTTAGCTAGCCTACACATTGCTTATACCTCCTAAGCTGGCCTATGTAACGCTTAGCGTTGCTTACATTAGACTTTGCATTATAATTCCTTTTTGACATTGATTTATTATTCATTACACCTTATATGTATGCCTGGTATCCATGACTCATGTGTGCGTACACTGTATGGGGTCCTTGTGTTTTATTGGGGACTTCAACACTCTATTACAATTACATCTGACTTCTGGGCTTACTGCTGTACTCTTGTTCACATATTTATGTTATGTAGTAGGTTAAGGCAAACATGTCTGTATACTGATTCCTTTCACAGGTTCAGTTTGATTTTACTATAGTGAAGACTTGTTTACTGATACCTCATTCTTCTGTACTTCTGTGATGGCTTTGTGGTTAACTACTGTGACTATAGTGTATAGGGTTCTGGGTTCAAGACCTGCATGGCTGCTTATTTTGTTGATGGGCAGAACAAGGGCCATTGGATACAGAGTGATTAAGGCACTTTTGAGCATTTGTAAGCAGGTTTGCTCAGGTTTGCGCAAGGGTAAGCAATGCTAACTTCCGGTTACATATGCTTACAGAGAATTAGCTTCAGACTTGCTTAACCTATGTGCGCATTGATTACCCCTGTGCAAAAGGGCTTAAACCTGCTTACTAGTATTTAAATATGCTTACTACTGCTTATTGGTGCTTAAGCCTGCTTACTAGTGCTTTATTCATTATCATACTGACACCTCACATGTGCATTTACTGCAGTACTCCAGTTCATAAATATATGTTATTTAGTGGGTTATGCAACATAAATATTAGTCATAACATGCTTTGCCATGGAAAATGGAATGTGCTGCAGTGGGACTTGAAGCGGGAATGCCTGCTTGTAAGGCGAATGCTCTACCCACTGCACTACTGCTATAATGTTTCATTTGTATATATCTTCCTTGTTATCCTCTGTGATGCCAGTGCCCTGTCCCAGCAGTCAAGCAGCCTCAATCCTCACCACTAACACTAGTGAGGGGCATCTCATATAGGAGAAAGGATAACAAATACACACAGTAAAGTGCAATTTCCCTTAAGAGCACACAGAGATCACAGTCAGTCTGGGGTTGGTTGCTCCCTTGCTCTCCAGGTCCTCAGTAAGACTCCTCACTGGCACAGCTATAAGGTCCAGATCTCAGCCTGGCTGGCAAGCTAACTTCCAGTACCCTCTCCAGTGCTTCATGTCCCTGCCCAGGTAGCTGACACACACACACACACACACACACACACACACACACACACACACACACACTTGAGATAAGTATTTATGCAACTTCACAGACACTCCTGGGAAAGGCTGACATAGATTCTCCAGCTATGCCCCTACACCCAGACTATATGGTAGTAATTCCTGCCACCACCAGCTAATAATTATCAGCTACCCAAAGGTCCTTAAAAGGGTGTCCAATTATTACTGTGCAATATTATTATCAAGTTGGTATGTGTGGCTAAACAGTCTTAAAGCTTATTAGAGTGGCTTTGTGCAATAAAACTCTATAAATATGCAATGTACTCTAGATCTTAACTTATCTCTACATAAACCAGCCACAGTTAAAAAGGGTTTAAAATATTTAATAATAAATACTAAAACACAAGACAGTACTACTACACCACAGTGCTATTCAAGAGTTCAGAGATCACACAGAAACTTAAAATAATTCAATAGTACAGTTCTGACATAACAGAAAAAACACTTAGTCTAATCTTTCTAATTCCTAGCTACTTCTAGGAGAAAACACAGTTCTAACATACTACTTACATAAAGAGAGCATAAGGCAGTGCTGATGAGTTGAATGTCCAAGATCAAAAATGCTTTCAGTCTCTCTCTGAGCAATAATTTTTAAGCTCACTAACAAACATTTCTGCTGGGCCCTCCCAGATTACATCATTTTGACACTTAGGTTTCCTAGTATACACATTACATCATTTTGACACTTAGCCTGGGGTTCCCAGGCCAACAAGCTACATTATTTAGCAAGCTAACACCTGCTCAGGAAGCGACAACAATAAAAGACATTTCACATGTACACTCTAGTAATTATTCCTTAAGTTAAAACAATAGAAAGAATGTGCTAGCCCAGACAGGCTGACTCCGTGTTCTACAGATCAAAGGATTGATTTGAAATAATTTTAACTTCAAAAGAAAGATGTGAAATGCATGACTTAGTTTTCCTTACAGCAGATGGCAATGTTGCTACAATCTTGAAGTTCAACATTTTAGTATTTTCTTTCATTTAAGAAACAAGCCTGTACTTTACATTTATATTTACAAATGCCAGAATTATGTATCAAATTCTATTTGACTAGGCTGGCAGCATTCACCCTTCTCTACCAGTCTTCACATCCCCCCCCCCCCCCCCGGAGACCTCAAGCTAGTTTTTCAAGTGACCCTTGATAAACGCTGCTTGAGAGGGTTAGGTCTGTCTGAGTGTACCTCACCCCATTCCCTGTCTTGAGAGCCCATCTGCATTGGCATTGCTACTCCCACTGTGGTGATGCACTTGACATATATGCTTGCAACCCCAGGCTCCATCTTAGCAACTTGGAATTTTGCTGACTGGCTCTGTTTAACCATGTTAGAGGGTTGTGATCTGTCATAACATGAATTTTCTTCCATACAGATAAGGCTGAAGTTTCTGCAGTGCCCACACTATGGCTAGACATTCCTTTTCCACAGCTGCATAGCATTCCTCCCTGGGTTGGAGCCTATGACTGAGATAAACTACTGGATGCTCTTCTCCCCCTGAAGAAATCTTTGGCACCAGCATCACCGGGGAAGCCCAGGGACTGTTGGACTCTTGAATCACCCCTAGTTCCAACATCTCCTGTACCTCCTCCCTCAGAGTCTGTCTGACACTCTCAGGCACCCTATAAGGGGCCTGCCTAATAGGCCTTTGGGGTCTTGTATCCACCTGGGGCTGCACCAGGTGGGTGCACCCTGGTTTCCCAGTGAACATGTCTCCAAATTCCTGCAGCAATGCTTGGATTTCTCGAACCTGGGTAGGAGATAGCTGGGTGGTCTTCATGTGCTTCACCCCACAGGGCTGAGCATTTGCAGTGGATTGCAGGAGGAGTCTGAGGGAGATCTGGGGACTGATCTCCTCAGTGAGGCTCGGACTGGCACCTCAGTGGAAGGGGTAGCAATGTCCCAGCAGCTATCGCCTACCCAGGTTTGAGAAATCTGAGCAGTGTTGCAGGCATTTGGGTACATATTCACTGGGAAACCAGGGTGCACCCACCTAATGCAGCATCAGGTGGATACAGGACACCAGGATACCAAAGGCCTATTAGGCAGGCCCCTTATAGGGTGCCTGAGAGAATCAGACAGACTTTGAGAGAGGAGGTAGTACAGGAGATGTTGGAACTAGGGGTGATTCAAGAGTCCAACAGTCCCTGGGCCTCCCCAGTGATGCTGGTGCCAAAGAAGGATGGCAGTACTAGGTTCTGTGTGGACTACAGGAAATTAAATAATCACACATAGTCGGATACTTACTCCATACCTAGGACAGATGAGGCCCTAGAGCAGCTGCGTGGGGCTAAGTATCTTACAACCATTGATCTTACCAAGGGTTATTGGCAAGTGCCCTTGACTGCCAGTGCTAGAGAGACGTCAATCTTTGTGACTCCTTTTGGCTTGTATGAGTTCACAAAGATGCACTTTGGGATGAAGAATGCCCCAGCGCCTTTCCAGAGGCTGGTAGATCATATCCTAGCAGGAGCCGGAGGGGTTGCCCTTGCTTACCTAGATGATATTGCCATCTACAGCCATTCCTGGCCAGAGCACCTTCAGCATGTCAGGGAGGTGCTGGGGAGACTACAGAGGGCAGGGTTGACCATTAAGGTGAGCAAATGTCAGGTGGGTATGGCGGAGGTCTCCTACCTAGGATATAGAGTGGGGAGTGGTAAGATAAGGCCAGAACCTACCAAAGTGGAAGCTATTCAGGCATGGCCTGCACTTGTTACCAAAAAGCAAGTGAGGGCATTTTTAGGGACAGCAGGGTACTACAGACAGTTCGTCCTCAGTTATAGTACCATAGCTGGTCCCCTCACAGAGAACAGGCCAGATAAGGTAGTGTGGACCCCAGCATGTGAGCAGGCATTCCAGAAGCTTAAAGAAGCTTTGGGAGGGCCCCTGTGTTAGCCAGTCCAGATTACAGCAAATAATTTATTGTGCAGGTGGATGCTTCAAACCATGGGGTGGGGGCTGTACTTAGCCAGATTTCTTCAGAGGGGGAAGAGCACCCAGTGGTTTATCTCAGTCATAGGCTCCAACCCAGGGAGGAATGCTATACAGCTGTAGAAAAGCTGTAGTCTAGCCATAGACTGGGCATTGCAGAAACTTCAGCCTTATCTGTATGGAAGGAAATTCACTGCCATGACAGATCACAGCCCCCTAAAATGGTTAAACAGAGCCAGCCAGCAAAATGCCAAGTTACTAAGATGGTGCCTATGGTTGCAAGCATATATGTCAGTGCAGCACCACAGTGGAAGTAGCAATGCCAATGCAGATGGGCTCTCAAGACAGGGAGTGGGGTAGGTACACTCAAATAGACCTAAGGCTCTCAAGCAGTGTTTCTCAAGGGTCACTTGAAAAATTAGCTTGAGTTCTCCAGGGGGGAGAAATGTGAAGACAGGTAGAGAAGGGTGAAGGCTGCCAGCCTAGCCAGATAGAATTTTATAGATAATTCTGTCATTTGTAAATATGAATGTTGAACTACAGATTTATTTTCCTAATTGAAAGAAAATAATGTAAATCACAGGCTTGTTGTCTTAAATGAAAAAAATGCTGTTACAAAAATGAGGCAACAGTGCTCTCTACTGACCCAGTAAAAGCATGTGACCCTTTGATCTAAAGTCGGCTCCAGTCCGTCTAGATGAAGACATTATTTCTGTTGTTTTAACCAAGAGTTAAATTGCTAGATTTATACATGCAAATGTATTTCTATTGCTCTGTTCCTGACCAGCTGCAAGATAACAAAAGGGAGATGTTAAGAATGTAAATGCAGTTAATGTTCAGCCTTGGAACTCCAGGAAAGTGTAAAAGAATGATGTAATGTTTATCAGAATTGCAATAATTATTTAAACAGAGAGAATCAGAAGGCATTAAGCATTTTTGTCTTGATCATCCAACTCACAGCACTGCCTGTTGTCTTATGTAAGTTATCTTAGACTTGTGTTTTCTTTTAGAGATAACTAGAATCTGGAAAGATTAGACTAAATATTTTTCTGTTATGTCAGAACTGTACAACAGAATTATTCTAAGTATTTCTGTGTGATCTCTGAACTCTTGACTAGCACTGACTATGTAGTAGAAAGTATTGTCTTGTGTCTTTAATTATTTATTATTAAATATTTTAAAACCTTTTAACTGTGGTTGGTTTTGTGTAGAGATAATTTAAGCTCTAGAGTACACTGCATATTTATAGTGATTACTGTACCAAGTCACTCTAATAAGCCTTGACTGTTTAGCCACATCTACCAAGTGGATAATAATATTGCACAGTAATAATTGGACACCCTTTTAAGGGCCTTTGAGTAGCTGATAAATATTAGCTGGGTGGTGGCAGGATTACTACCGTATAGTCTGGGTTAAAGGTGCACAGCTGGAGATCCTGTGCCAGCCTTCCGGAGAAGTGTTTGTGTGGTTGTATAAACTTTTATCTCAAAGTGTGTTTGTGTTAGCTACTTGGTCAGGGACACAAAGCACTGGTTGGACAGAGAGGGTGCTGGAGATTTTAACTTGCCCAGTAAGGCTGAGATCTGGACCCTATAGCTGTGCCAGTGGAGAGTCTTATTGGGGGCCAGGGGAGCAAGGGAGCGACCGACTGACTGTGATCTCTGTGTGCTCATATGGGAAATTGCACTTTACTGTGTGTATTTGTTATCCTTTTCTCATATATGAGATACCCTGTCTGGTTTTAGTGGTGAGGATTGAGACTCCTTGATTGCTGGGCCAGGGCACGGCATCACACTCTCATTATACTAATGTCCTACTTTAATATTTTACTCAAATATACAGATACCTTAATCCTTCTCCCTTTTAAATAATGTCTCTACCTTAACAGTAATGCTTATTTTTTCTAAATTCCTATTATGCATTTCTTTTTCCATATCATAATACTCTTTTGTATTAATCTCTAATTTCTATGCATTATAATCACTTCACTTTTTCTTCCTTTCTTACATTATTAATCCACCAAAAAGCCAGATAAACGTATAAAACAACAGGAACCACAGCAGATGCAGCAATGAGAGGCAAATGTAGAATAATACAAAACCACTAGCGTAGTAAAATTTAATTCACCGCTTTCGTCCAAGGACTTCATCAGAATGAATAAAAGACATAACAAAGCAAACTTAAATACATTCAAAATTAAACAATCAATTAACCAATTAAATAAACAATTATAAAATTCAATTGTTGAACTTTCAGTTAAAAAAGGAGGCAACAATACCTTCCCTTTTATGGATTTGTAACTTCCTGTGCTTCAAAAAACATTTAATGTTAATGGCCTCATTTATGCCAGGGAAACAGTCAGCTTTCAACTTAATTTGCCATAAAGTTTCCCTCTGCTGTATATAATTGTTGAAGTCACCTCCCCTCAAGTCTGTTTGACAAACTTCTAATATTGAAAATAAAATTTTTTTAAAACCACAACAAACAATAGAATGTTTGTACAAAGCGTTGGTAACATCTTTCTTTTTGATACCATAATTATGTTCTCTAATACGAGTCCTCAGACATCTGTTGGTCATCCCAACATAAAATGCTGGACAGGTGCTGCATAAACCAATGTAGACAACACCTTTGGTGTCACAACTTACACCATTAGGAACTGTTAAAACTCTTTGATGGGATTCTATAGTAATGTAGGGTCCCGTAGAAATAAACCTACACATGTTGCAGTGATAACAACACTGCATTCCTTTCTTATTAGTGGTGAGATTACTATTGTGAACAGGACTGAATTCTAAAATTCTTTTTAAACTAGAATTATTTCTTGACACAAAAAAAGGTTGTTTGCCTATAACTTTAGATAAGTCAAGATTACCCATGATAACTGTCCAGTTCTTCCTAACCAAATTTTGTATTTGTTGACAATCAGCACTCATATCAAGAGAACAAACCAAATTGGTGTTTAAATCACTACCATTGGCAACATGGGTACTATTGATGTTGCCATGATGTTCCAGACTGCTGGGGTGGTCAAGCAATGCTGGATATAGCTCGCTCCGTCTGTTCAAAACATCAATGCTGGTCTCAACCAGTAAAGTGTGGTCATAACCCCGTTCCAAAAATAAGGAGGTGATAAAATTAAACTCCCCCGTCAAGTCTGATTCTTTTGAGGTCATTCGACAAGCTCTAATAAATTGACCCTTAGGAATATTTTTTATAACATGTCTGGGATGGTTACTGGAAGAGTGTAAGTATCCATTGGTGAAAGTCTCTTTTCGAAAAATACTACTATGAAATCTGTTATCAGTGTAGTCCCATTTCAAACAGATGTCTAAAAAATAAACTTTTAAACCTACAGTCCCTTTGATAATTGTTTATTTAATTGGTTAATTGATTGTTTAATTTTGAATGTATTTAAGTTTGCTTTGTTATGTCTTTTATTCATTCTGATGAAGTCCTTGGACGAAAGCGGTGAATTAAATTTTACTACGCTAGTGGTTTTGTATTATTCTACATTTGCCTCTTATTGCTGCATCTGTTGTGGTTCCTGTTGCTTTCTTACATTATCCTGCCTCTGAAAAAAAATGTTTTATACTTCTTTTATACTTCTTTTTAAGTTCAGTCTACCACTCAGGCCACCTTGGCATGATAGCATAGAGATTAAGGCACAGGATTACCAGATGGTAGATCTGGGATCTAAACCTGGCTAGGGAACAGTTGGACAGCAGTATCTGTGTGGAAGAAAGGATTTTCCCATAAAGTCTCCATGAGTCGATTTTGACTCTGTGGCAATTACTTGCTTGCTTTTATCACTCAGATCAGTTTTTATAATAGTCCTTGATGATTATATGATCATTTCATAACTGCAATACTTACCACTGTTCACTTGCATCCCATAATTTCTCATTTATTCTTTTTATTCCATTTCCTGTTTTAATACTCTCTTTCTTCTATCACGTCTGTCCATATTGCTAAATCGTCTGAAAAAATATCACAACAGTGTCATATCACAGTTTACTACCCCCAAACCTTCTGATAACACAAGTTAATCAATATATGATCCAAGTGTCACCTTCTATAAGTCCATTGACTTCTATTCCACTTACTAATTTACTACGTTTTATCACTTCCAGTATTTTTTTTTACATCTTTTCCCTTCTTTTTATCTGTTCCCCTTAAATCACAATTAAAGACCCTGTAATTATAAGTTTCATGCTGACTACCACATAGTCTAATATTTGATGAAACAGATTCTACTTCCTTGCTGGTTACATATGCATATAATGCTATAATTCAATAAATATCTTCTCTTCACCTCACATCTACAATATTTAACCTTCCCATCCTTTCCAGTATTATATCTATTATTTTTATTGTTTTTTTTCATATAATGCAGCCGCACAGAATAACTTTCACTTTCTGAGCTCCATATTATATTTTGACCCCACAATTTTTATGTTTACAGTCTTTCTTCACTTGTCAGGAATCTTACATCCCCTAATAGAATAACACCCATATCACATTTAGCACACCATTCCAGTATCCGTATCCTTCTTAACTGAAAATACTCTAATTATTGCTATTCCTTTTTTTAAGTTTAGGGGAAATATTTTTAATTTTTTTTTCCTCATTTTTACTCTTTCTCTTATTAAATATTTTTCCTAGGTTTGTGCACAAATAATCCTTACTCATCAGAATTAGATATTTACAGTTTTGTCTTCACCTATTTCTTCCTTTCCCCCAGCCTTTTGTTGTCCTTCTTCATGTATATCTTCCTTCTCTCTTTCTTTGTTCATTATTTATGTTAATTCTTAACAATTCATCCAGAAGTGTCCCTTTTTTACACAGCCTGCTTTCAGACACACCTTCTGGCTGTAAGTCCCTTCTCCCCACACTGGTTACATTTTATCTTGTCACAGTCATTAATTAAATGAGATAAGTCCCCACAAAAGAAACATAATTTAGACTGGCCAGCATGTCTTAATGTCCCTCTGTGATCAGCCATAAAAATAGCACTTGGCAAGTGTTACGCCATATTTATTTTCCACATTTCAAAACAGCTTCCATTTTCCACCCTCAATTCCATGAGTTTGTCATTTCTAATTGTTGTATTGTTCTCAGCAGTTTCACACAAACCCTGCATGCATTTTTAACATCCTCTTCTTCTAGCTCATCATTTCTAAACTGCAAAATAACTCTTTCAACATTTAAGTTGCTACCAGAAGACAAATAATTGTTTCACAGATTAATGTCCTTTTTATTACACAGTTCCAGAAATTTTACTGAAATTCAGTTTCAAATATTAAGTCACAAAAAGTCTCTGTCCAGTACACATAAAAGACATAATTTTTTGAGCTTTAAAACCCAGAACAGTTAGAAAATTGTCCCATACATAATATCTGTCAATTACATTGTCATTGTTTGTTCTTATTTTCACAGCTGGTTTTCTCTTCTTTTTTTAAAACAGTTTTACTTAATGTTTGTTGCTGTTCTCCTTTTTTTGCTTGCTGTCACTGCTGCAAATGTTTTCATTACATTCTATGCTGCCACATAACCAGACTCCTTCTCATTTCGTTGCTGATTTCCATTTTTACCTTTTGTCACTGCTGCCTCTAACTGCTGTATTCTCTGCTGCCACATCATCTGGTTCCTTCTCTACATTACGATCCTCAGCACCTAAAAATCATTTAACTGCCATCTCACCCTATAAAACAGCAGAACTGTCACCTGGATCTTCCTGCTCGATAACTTTCACTCAACCATTATCTGCATGCCTTCCTGATGCCAGTTTTTTATATCTTCACCACTATAACAGATGTGCTTACTTCATTCTCCATTAAGATTTTCCATAATTATTATGTTGCACCCTCCCCCGGAACTCTCCAGACTTTTTTCTCCTTTTCCATACTGCTGCTGCTTCCCTTAGGCCTCTTCCTTACAGCTGCAGTAGCCCTCCAGTGCCATTAAACAGCTCCAAAGTATGAGGGAAGTTCCCTGATTCCTTGTTCAAATTGCTGCTAGTAAAATAAATACCACCTTGGGTCTCCCCTGAAAATAGTCCACTGACCTGGTCAACAAAGGATAATCATTTATTTGCTAGAGGTGGGCAGTATTGATCATTAAGAAGTTTAAAGGTAAGAGAGTTGAGCAAAGTAGGAAATTCCAACATAGATGGGAAGCCATTTTGTTATTAATAGTAATACAGAGTGGTGTTCTGTTAAGCTAGTGAGATGAATAATTCTGAGAATGTTATTTTCGGCAAGTTCAATGGCAGGGATATTTTGTCCTGAAAGAGGGGCAGTTGTAGACAGAGCATATTCCAGCCTAGGGCATAGAAGACGAATACCAATGGCATGATGTACTTGTGGTGTGAGTAGGCTGGAGATTTAATAAGCCACTTGGAGCTGTTTAGACAACTTTGTTGTAGCAGAGCTGATGTGAAAATGAAAGGTCAGTGTATTGTTTAATATGACTCCCAGACAATTGTGTTGTGTGTTGTAGTGTAGGGAAGTAAATATCCTTAAGGATCTGAAATAATTGAATTCTCTAGATTGGTAAGTCATTTAGCAGTACCAAAGATAGTGTTAGGGCATTCCCACTTAACATAATCTATAAGAAAAACTGATGCTTTAGTTTTTGAAAAACTAGAAACATGCTGTGAGTAGTAGCATTGCCTGTTTAGTATCTGCTAACTGCGTATGAATTACTAAACTCACATTCGTTTTCCAGAGTGCCCCATCAGTTTTATTCTATTAAAATTACAAGAATTGTCACACAACATACTAGGAAGATATTGTAGGATTCAAGTCGAGGTCTTAAAGATGAAGCTTATTCCTAGCTCATTGTACCCTCTTCTAAAATGTAATGCTAGCCCAGGAGGCTGTGTTTAAACTGTATTCCTGCATTAGTAATAAACCGTACTTCTCTCTACACATTGAATGTGTTTATAGTTGTGCAGAAGACAAAGCGATTTCTTATTTAGTAGTTTGCATTTATAGTTTGCAAAGGAAGTACAAAATCATTAAATAAAATATTGGGTCTAGAGTATTAACAGACTGCTTGAAAACTGCAGAAATACAAATTATATGTTATTATTCCCTTGATGACAAATAAAATGAAAAAGCTTCACATGGTCAAAATTATTGACCATTCATTCCCTGTGACACTTGGTTATAAATCTTCAAATCATTACAAAACAACTTTTGGGATTTTCCGTAGAGGTTAAATAGTCAAAATGATGCTAGCAGTTAAAGTTGATATGTTTCTGTTTATTGAAATTGTGTGCAAGCCTGGAAAACCTATCAAATCTGTTATAAAGCAGACTGCTGAAAATACTAGAATCTGTTCGGCTGTCAGTGTTTAGAGTTTTGTCAATATCTAGAATGTAATAATAATTAATGAAAAAGAGTATTTAGGTGTTGATAATGTGTTTTATATGAACTGCATCCATTCTCAAAGAACTTAAAGCCAAAAATAGGCAATACAATATTGCATTTTTTTACCACCCAGGGAATATACCTAGATACAAATAGATGCTAAGAAAGAAAGGAATGGTTTGAATAAAAAGACAAGCGAGTAACAGAATGAAATTAGGAGTACAGCTATAGTTGTTTCTCAACTCCCCTTGCTTACCTTTTTTTGAAGTTCTTTTCTTACAATGTTATTGTAGCTGGTCTCATGCCCATGGTATACCTCCTCATTGTCATTCATTATCACTAAACAGCAACTACGTGTTTACCTTCTGTAGTATTTTTTACATCCAAAGTCACAAACAAAGGAGGTCAAATTATTATCAATGACATTTCTGTTATCTCACAGAAATAACTGACTCGCAAAAAGTATTACCAACATATGCAGTTACTAATCCCATGAAATTCATATTATTGGGTAGTGCAAAATGGATATTTAATGCAGATTATCTGAATACTAGTCTGAGATAATGTCAAAAGATAAGACACTGTTGTTTTTGTGTTTCAGACTAGTAAACACTGTGAAAGTAATTGTTGTGAATGGAGCCATGGAAATGTTAGGAATTATCTTGTACCAAAGGGATAATTTCTCGATAAACTAATTTACATGCCTGTAGCCATCATCTGTAATTCCACTGTATGAGTTAAAACCATATATGAATTAACTTTCATTCAGGATGAAATCATACATAAATGCTGCTTGTTAATGTATACTTGATGTGACCAAATGTACTTTAAAACTGCTGTCAAAGTCCAAAAGTGATGCTCAGTATGAGCTATGCATGTTTACATCCTCTGTGTATAACTGCATATGAGTATAACTGTATACGAATAAATGTTTTTTAAGAAGGCTTTACTTTCAGTATAGCTTTAAAATGTTTACTAACCTAGGTTTTCTGCAAGTAATTACTCAATTTGCAATTAATTATTCAATTTCCAATATCAGAATTATTTCCATTTTTCTATATATATGTAACTGCACTCTAGCTGAACATGCAATTTGAAAAAAATGATATCAGATGAGAAGATGGAAACTTACCCAGAATATAAATATAAGCAGGGCCAAGACAACAGCGTAAGAGTTGGCAGCTATTGATGAAACACTTTACATGGCATAAAATGATAAACGATAGGTATACTTCAGATGGGCAAAGAAAAGTGTCTTAGAGATTATATTGAAGGGGAAATACTTGTTATTTTTCACACCCTGCAGAACAGTAAAAGCTCCTATTTTGTATCTTTGTAATGTGGCTTCTTCTTCTTCTTCTTCTTTCGGCTTTATCCAGATCACCTGTCCGCACATTGAATGGCAGTGGAGTTTTTATGGTGTCGAGTTGCCAGCAACCTTCCACAGAAGGCACACCACGCACACCTAGGGCCAATTTAGAGTGTCCAATCCACCTGCAGCATGTCTTTGGGATGTGGGAGGAAACGGACACCGGAGGAAACCCGCGACCACAGGAGGACATGCAGACTCGGCACCCCAGCCGAGGATCGAACCGGAGAACCTCTTGCTGCGAGGCGGCAATGCTAACCACTGCACCAACGTGGCCGCCCATATCTTTGTAATGTGGCTAAACTGGCAAAATTAAAAAAGTCAGTGCATGAAATGAAAAAAATAGACAATATACATGATAATATGCATAAGAGCGACCAAGTAGATAAGGCACAAAGTATCTGAAGATTAATAAAACAAATAAATATAATATAATAAATGAATATGTATATCAGAACCAAGCAGAGGAGCACAAATGAGATCAGACAAAGAATAAACAAGTAAAAATAATATAGATGTAACAATAAAACAAGAGTTAAGAAGCAGGAAATGGGTATTTACAAAATAAAACAGACCATTGGAGATTCTCAGAAAAAATAGAAGCACTAAGTGGGAATCATTATATTAAAACATATGATCTGTGCTATGCTATCTCTGCCAACAGGCTAAAATCTTTTCTCAGGCTGGGAAACATGAGACGAATACTGGAAGACAGAGTGAATCAATAAGAAAAACTCAAAACAGTCTTGGTGTGACCCAAAGAAATTTTATAAAGAACAGTAAAGGATGCAAACTAGCAGTACCTTCACAAATTACAAATACCGATTTTAGTGAAATCTGTAGTAAGACTATGTTGAACTTAAATGAGATGTAGATGGGCTATGAAAATAAAACTATAATTAGTGTCATTATATGAAACGGATGAAGAAATGAAGTTGTAATGGGCATGAAAAGAGCAGGACCTGATCCCAACTGCTGGCCAAAAGAATGAATGTTGTTGTTCAATGAATTTGCCTTAACTCAACGTTATTTACGTGTTTGCTCTGAACTGATATGGGTCTGATTAACAATAGCGGAATACTATGACCCATCTTAAAATTGAACTCCCAAGCCAGGAGTCACATGACTGGCTGTCAGCAACACCTATATCATACACTGGATCTGATATAGATGACATTGTTGTCCAGACTGAAATTATGTAGTGAAAATAGGATAAAAACAAAAGAAAATCTAAAGTCTCAGTATAATATGAAAAGAGTTGAGAAAAAAACCTGCTAATATCATTCCAGACTCTAAGACTATTGAGTGATTACTGGTATGCAAGATACATACCAAATTAATAAAATGTATTACAGCAACAGTGAGACATCATATGAGATATGAATCATATCTGCTAAAAAGTCCTCTGCGATAGCTAGCTGTAATAAAGATTCAAAAACAGGGCAAATTAATACTCAGGACCAAAGCACTGAAGTATTAAATGGTGCCTGACTTGTAGAAGTATGATCCAGGCAGTAGTTGTATGTAAAGGTGTGAAAGAATGACCAAGTAGCTGAGGCACAAATGTCTACACTAGACACAATCTTAAAACAGGCATTGAAAGCTACACCAGTCCTGAAGGTATAGACTTTGCATTTTCTAATGGATGGCTTATTGCCCATTGACAAATGTCAGTTCCATTGACAAACCATTTTGCTAGACACCCAGCTCCATAGCTAAACAAACTGTTAGGCTGCCTTTTTGTATTAATGTGTCATTTTAGGTAGAATCTGAGCCGGTTGAGCAAACTATATTTTGTTCTTGGAAAGAAAATAGGGTGGTGAACAGATTATGTTAAGTGTAGTTCTCAATGCATTAATTTAATCAAGATACATCCAACTTTTTAAAAGGCCAATAGAGCTCTTATAAATAAGGGCCCACAGCACTGAAATTGATTCAGCAGAGGTAATGGCCACCAAGAAGAACTGCTTTCAAGAATAAGACTTCAAATCTACTAAACCAGTTGGCTTGAATATGGGACAAGCTTACCTATCACGAATGAAGTTCAAGCTCCAAGGAAGATATGAATATTTAATAGGTGGGAAATGATGTGGAACATCTTGAAGATCTGTTTGGCAACTCACAGCTGAGCCAAACTGTTACCCTTTACAAAATTTTGATGTGACAAAATCATGGAAGAATACACCTTTACCATGGAATGACTAAGACCCAAGTCAAACATGCATCTGAAGTAACCTAATATCACCTGACAGCTAAGCAAATTAAATGTATAGAATATCTCTCCATCTTGATGAAGAATCACTTTTTCTTTCTCTTATAAGAGTAAGTTTGCCACGAGGAAAGCTTTTCATCAGCTTCATTCACTTAAAAGAGCCCTTTCTAAGGGATGGAGGATGGGAAACATTAGCCTTAGCTTCAGCAAGTTTGTAAGAAGTCCATTTCATAGGGTTCCATTTTCCATACACTACAAAGGAGCCCAGGTGGTGGCTCCACAACCCCCCAGCAAAGCATCCATTACTAGGGCATGATGGCTTTAGCTAAAGAAAAAGCCACCAAACAGTGGCACTGCTGGGGCATATCCACTAGTTTACACACCAATGATAAGCATCTGATACAAACAAAAGGTCCTTGAATATGAGATGAGAAGGTCCTTGAATGTGAGATGAATGCAACCACTAGCAACTCAAAGTTGATTGAATCAGACTTATCTATAGGTGGCCACATTGAATGGTAAAGATAGGGGCTCATATAAAGCCAAAGAACAACAAAGATGTCGTGTTTCCACCTACCTCTGAATCCTCAGCCAGAATTTTAAGGTTCTAATATTGTGGGCCTTTTCCATGAGTAGGGAAGATAGACATGCATGCCTTTACTTTCTGAATTCTCTCACCAGCTCATTTCACATTTGTTTGAGCATGTTTGCTTGAGTTAGCATTTGCTCACAGGATGGGTGGTTGCTTGTTTGCTGCTTTGTAGAACAAAGTTTTATATACTCACTTGTAAATAAGTTTTGGGTGGTCTCACATCAGTGAGTCTTGAGAAAGAGTGAGACAGATGTTACACTGCTTGTTGCTGAACGCTGTCTCTCCAAGCAGAGGCTAATTTGGCTTGAGAATAATAAAGTTTCAGGGTTGGACTTACCCTCCAATGATGCAAGGTGGTAGATACTGAGCATATGTGATCAATCCAAAAATAAAAACCTGGAAGACTCTAACTGTATCCCACTGAAGGTAGCCCTCTATGTTGACAGGGGAAAAGATTTTGAAGCATGGCCCATTTATGAGATATCAGGGGTCATTTGCCAAAGCAGGAACATGAAAGTTCATTTTCCTGTAAGACCTGTATATCACTATGGCCATTACCTTGGTAAGTGCATAAAGAAGAGGTGAACCTGCAACAGTACTGAAAGAGAAACCTAACCAGAAAATAGCGAAGGAAACTCTTGTGAGGACTTGAGATGGTAATGTCCCAAAGAGTCCATAATGTCCAGTGATAACAGTGCCATGAATCCTAGAGAGTCACCATCAAAAATCTGAAATACTGGATAAGCTTATTCAGTGAAAAAGGCCTGCAAATAATCTAGTATTATGATGCTTTAATCTAGATTTACTTATTTAGCTTTGTAAAGTATGCCTCATACTAACATTCTCAGTTTGTTCTGTTCTGTTTTTACTGCATTTATATTGCGGCTGAAAAGTGACCCTCATCATCCAGTTCTTCTATTTGCTAAATAAGGAAAGAAAAAAAGTTGTTGAAGTCAAAAATAGGTAAGGAAATCTCAAATTTCCTTTAGAACAGGAATCAGGTAAGAAAAGAACCCTCTGCCTCTATTCAAAAAATGAACAGGTAGTGTACCCTCTTGAGAATTAGAGCTTGAACATTACAGAGATTGCATAGCCCTTCAGCTGAGATTTTAATAGGACTTTATTATTCTAAACTGTCACCACTTGAAATAAGATCCAGAACTCTCCAGTCCATAATTATGTTTCTCCAAGATGGGCCAGCCTTGAAGGACCAGTTTTCCACAAACATTCAATAGGGTATTCAGGATGCCTCAGCAGAACCTGTCGTATCTTTCAGTTAAAACACTTCAGCGAAGTAGCAAAAGAACACAACAGCCTAATGCTATGGTGCCTTTCTCATTTCGTCAGAGGGGTTCTTCTTCTTGAGGAACTGAGTAAATTTAGAAGAGAAAATGTGGGCATCAGAAAGATCTTGCATGATCTAATATCTGTTTCCACTTTTGCAAGTATTCCAAGAGTTGCTGGAAGGTATGCCCAAAGCAGACCTAATCCTGGAAGGAGACAACCAGCATTGGCCTGCATCAGCTCATCCCTAAACAAGGACAATCAGTATCATGCTAGCAGGTGCTTACACATCCCTGAGTCTACTGCCTCAGACAAAGGATTAGTAGTCAAAACTGTGACAGACAACATGGAAGTTCTCTCAGGAGACAGCATTTTTTTTTTGACAGAAACTTGTTGATTATGGAATTAGGGAGATCTGACATTTTTTCCACAGCTTGATCCACAAGGGAGGAGTGGAATGGAACATATAAGAATGATGATTAGGGTACCAGAGGTCAAAAGCTGCAGAAGGCAACACAGTCTTGCTGTCTACAAAAGACAATAGATACTTTACCTGGCAGAAAAGTACAAATTTGATATTGGATATAAATTCTGTGTTGGTCAGGAAGTCATTCCAATCTATGAGGGGAGTTGTAGAATATAACAGTCTTGTAAAAGCAGAAGAAGCAGAATCCAGATGTTTCTCGGCTATATACATGGTATTCTATAGCAGATCTCCTGAGATGGATGACCCAGGGTTCCTCATTTTTCTTCCACAAATGCTGGTTTATTCTTTTTCCTAGGGAGAAGGCAGAGGAGTTACAAGAAGTCCATAAAAGACACCATGAACATCTCATCTCATCTGGACAACTATTGGTGAGATACAGGGATATAAAGTCTCATTATCCTTGAGTGTGTTGGAAATAAGGGTCTCTGGATCACCAGAATCCCCATTCCCAGGAGGTCACACAGGAGACGATCACATTCTCCTCCCCTTCACTCCTGCAGTGAGCAATTTGCACTCACTAGACATTAACATTGACACTTAAATGGCAGGCTAATGCTAGGTCTTGGAGGGGCTACAGCACCAAGCTCATTGGGTGGCATATACTAGGTTATGAAAGGCCTACATGGGGACTTACATGGGTATGAAACCATGTTCCCTTTGGTTGTGCTATTATAATTGAAAACTGATTCCACCACACACACACACACACACACACACACACACACACACACACACACACACACACACACACACCTTACAGAATGACATCTCCAAAGTCCAAATTGGCATGGAAGGTCAAGAGAGAATCTCAGAGCTGGTCTGTGGACCTTCCTTAGCTAAGAAGGAGATGAGACAATTAGGCTTCCCAAAACAGAGTTCTCCTACCTAACCTTTATGGGGGGAAAGGGCAAGGCCAGATTTTTGCTAGCTGGCCAGTTGCAGTGTCATTGTGGATACTCACACAAGGGAAGGATGGTGCTGAAACCCTGTAGCTTACCTCCAAGTGGGGCTGATGATGAAACATCTTTCTTATTCCCCTCACTGACATTTGCGAATTTGATCCTTATAACTAAGTTATAGCAGGTAGTATATTAGGTGTTTAAGGATGTCATGCAGAGAGATGTTGAAGTAAAAAGTTTTTCATAGGTTCATAGGTTCATATAACTACTTTAGCTACATGGGTGTTGAAAGTCACCTATGATGGTGATGGTGATACATTTTATCCCTCTTGTGTTTCAGGAAGGTTTGTGAGAAGGGTTCCTGAGTTTGAGAGTTTGGCCTGTAATGCTACACAATTTGCAGAGCAGTCTTGCCTATGGTTAATTGCACTGGATGGTCTCCGATGCGTGTTGGTGTTGTTGTGTTCTGAGGTGGTGGTTGTTTGGGTGGTGGTGGTTTGGTGCTCTGCTTTTTTTGGGTGGCTTTTTTTTGGTAGATTTTTGTATGGAGCCCGAGTATGTTTTTGTGTATGATTGAGATTTGTATGGGTTGATGGTGTACTATGTGGTATATGTGTGGTCTATAGTGTGTCTCCCTGACTGGTCTTGCCAGTCTGCCAGCTTAGAGCTCAGTTTCTCCAGTTATAGTTGCATTGCATGTATTTGTGTTATATTTGTGTTTTTGTTTTGTGAGAGGAGAGGAGGGTTGTTGGTGTACATGAGGCAATTATTGTATTGCCTCCTCACCAGCAGGTTCACCAGCTGAGCAGGAGGAGAACTAGCAGCTGATCCCTAATAGACAAAAAGAAAAAAAAAAAAAAAAAAAAAGGGGCGGGGGTGACCGTGGGGGGGAAGTGGGGGTTGCCTTTACTATCTAAGACAAGACATCAATATCCGTATCAAAAGTACTGTAGGAGTGTAGGAGCAAGTAACAAGAGAGGAAGAGAGAGAATAGTCTAAGTGGAGTAGGATATTTTTAGTTATAGGATTGGAGATTGCTGATTAGATCAGTAGTAGGGGGAGAGAGGAGAGGTTTTTGAAGAAAATTTGAAGAGTACTTACTAGGTAGAATTACCTTTTTAAACCGCGCCCGCTCTAGTGTGTTAACAGTAGCAACTCCCAACCAGCGTCGCGCGCTAAATCGCTAAATGCGCAAAAAAGCGTGCTTATAAGAGGGGCTGGAAAAAGACGAGGATGACCAAAATGGCCAATAAACAAGTTTCTGCCTTAAACCACTCCTCTGAGGACAAACAGCTACCCCTTGACCAAAGGCTGTCTAGCATCTGAGGTCCTAACCATCTTCCTTTTATCTTACCTATGATCACGTCAGAAACCATCCTTCCAATCCCAGTGTTGTCCAGCCTGCAGGGATGCCATTCTTTAGGCGATAATGCAGGCCTATACTTTTTTGTCCATTCTCATGTAAGTGGTCAATTTGAATTGCTAAAAAATCTGTCACCAAACACTGTCAGCAGCAAAAATCACTTGTAGTCAGCCATCTCTTCAGTAAAAGCTGTTTTTAATCTTCCAATAATAATAGCTTACAGATTGAGTGCTTTCATCCCCTGTACTGGGGACTTCATCAGAATCTAATTAAACTCCATAATGTGCTAATTTAAATACTGATTGAAGTAATGATGTCACCAACAGTTTCATTCCTTTAAAGGTACCAAAACATTAAACTTGTTCCTGTTCCAAATATGTTACTATACCAACAAATAACACAATTCTACTTAGTTAAAAATCAGTTCCACTTACAAAAAACACATTTTATATACATACTATATTATATATGCTTGATTTAAAACTGTTTAGATACCAACACTTTGAAATATTTTAATACATTTTTAACATAATCTAAGATGTTATGTTAATAACACTTGAAACTGTATAAAAGGTTTCCCAAATATGTGGCTAACTACTTAAGAGGTAGCTTTCCTAACTAATACTGGTTGAGGGACACCATTTCATTTAAGCCTGCTGTATGTGTGACTGCTAATTTTAATTGCCATTTAGTTTCTCTTTCCCCTATGTACTTCCTATAGTTACCCCCCTAGGGCTTGGCTTAACTCGTTCAATATGCCAAATAAAAACTTAACAAAATTTGTACATATTATGGAATGTTGTATAAAGCATTGTTCATATTTTTAGTAGCAATCTGATACTGAGGTTCGTATATCCTGTCCCAAAGTCATCTTTCAGTCTTCCTATATAGTAAGCTGGACAGGATTTACAGACTGCCAAATAAATAACCCCTGATGTTTGACAATTGCCCTTTTAAAGACCCACTTTTGATCTCAATATATTTTGTAAAGTCAGTGTGTTTTTATCTTGTATGTATTTACATTGTGAGCAAGCACCACATTTATTTCTGTTGCCTTACTTTTAGTGGCTCGTTCAAAAACTTCTTTAAGGTTAAAGCCTGTTTTGTATACAAAGGTTGGTTCATTTCCTGCCACTGATAATATTTTAGGGTTATTCTTTAAAATAGCACAATTGCTCTCAAAAATCTTTTTCAGTTGCTTAACTTGTCCACAAAGTGGGATAACCATAGTCCTCTCATAATTTGTCTCTTGACTAGATGTCTCTTTTGCTTGTACTGCATTACCTAATAATGGTTTGAATTTTACACCCCACTCTTTTTTAATATATTCCAAATTTTTCTCTACAATACTAACTGGATAACCTCGTTCATAAAACAGATGGGCTACTTTTTGTAATTCACCATCAATACCATTAGCATCAGAGGTCATACGGGCAACATGAACCAAATGACCTTCGACAATATTTTTTTTTGATGATGGGGATGATTAGTGGTATACTCTAAATAGGAATTACTAAATGTAGGTTTCCTATATATGTTTAATTTAAATCCATTTAGGTTTTTTGTATGTATGTGGCTAAATAACTAATACTCTTCCCATTACTCGTGCAAGTGAACTTCAAAAATGTGGACAAACTATTCAAATAATCAACAAATTCTTTTTTGCTAACCTCTGCCCCTGTCCACAAAATAAAAATATCGTCCAAAAAACGCACATACAATTTAACATACTTAAACCACTCACTAGGAAATACTTTGGTCTGTTCCCATTCCAGTAACACCAGGTTGGCATAGATGGGGGCAGAAGACGCCCCCATCGCTATGCCCTTATTTTGCTTAAAATATTCTCCCTCATAGTATATATAATTATAATCCAACATTAACTCCATAAATTCTGAAATCAGATTAACTTTGTCATCTAAAAGTTAGTGTGATTTCTCATACTTTCAGAAAAAAAGCTCTATCCCTTCCTGTCTGGGAATTGATGTGTACAAATCCACCATGTTGATCATAAGAAAAGAGATATTCGTCCCAAAAGGTGTTTTTAATTCTGCTAAGTCCCACGAATATTTCAAAAGGTGGTCAACCTTGTTATAAACATGTTTTAACCATTTGTCAATTACCACACCAAATGGATAAGTTTTGGAGCCCTTTCTTGCAACAATAGGCCTAAACTTCAGATCTTTTAACCCCTTATGGGTCTTTGGAAATCCAAATATCGTAGCTACAACTGGGTGTTTAACTTTTAAAGAACTATAGGTCTCTAGTGTAATTCTTTTATCAATCAAGTATTCTTCCAAATAATAATCAATTCGATGATATCCTATATTTATTTAATTAAGGGAGGCATTAGAGTATGTTTCAGTGTCATATAACATCTCTAAAATTTTTGAGAATATTGTAATGCACCATATATAACTGTGCCCCCTCCCTTATCTGGTAGCATGACCCTGATGGATCTGTCATTTCTAAGTTGTTCCAATAACATTTTTTCTTTCTCGTTTAAATTATTAACCATAAACTATTTTTCTTCTTTAACTTTAAGTGCATATAGGTCATCCATAATTGCTTTTTCTAAGACCCCAAGGGTAGGTTCCAAAGATGGATTAATAGTACTTTTTAATTTAATCCCTTTTTCCTTGCTCCTACAAAAGTCTTGGTTTTGAAATATGTATGCCAGATTAAGTTTCCTCATGTAAATTTTAAGCTCTAAAATGGCATTAGTGTAATTAAATTTCCTTGTTGGAACATATTTTAAACCTTTCCTAAATAAAGAAAAATGCTCTTTAGTAAGAACTGTTTCTGTATAATTATAGATGTGGTACCCTTTGTATGTGCTAACGACACCTTTATTTTGTTTCTCATCATCTACAGTCTTCTTACTTATCTCCCTCTGTATTCCCTGTCCCTCAATTGTTGCTGGTAATTCTAAGTGTTATTCCCATAAAAAAGGTTGTCTGTTATCATAACATTGTCCTTTATCAGATGTAGAAGAGAACTGGTGCTGTGAAAAGAACCTTGTTTTTCCTTATGTGTATATGCTGGTGGGTAGGCCTTATTGGCCTTATACTCTGATAAGTCTCTGAATTTTCTTACACTTCCTTTTGAAAAGCTTATCACGTCTAATTTCAATACCTTCCATTTGTTTAACATACAATTTATCATATTGTGGAAACAATAAATCATCTTGAATATCTTTGTTCAATTTCTCAATTTCACTAAGAAGTACACATAACTTAGCGTCGCTAACTTCAATAATCTGACTGCATGCCCTACTTGATCTCCATTCCTTGATATCTTATGCGTAACTGAAACCTGGCTTAAATCAGAAGCTAAGGATAATGATATAATCCCACCTGGTTTTAACATCCTTAGACTTGACCGTCCAATCAGAAAGGGTGGTGGTGTAGCAATACTCTACAAAACTGAATTAATGGTTACTCAACTAGATACCAAACCACCCTCTCCAAGTAATAGTGAAATCCTAATCACCAAACTACAGCTTAATAAAAAAAAGTCCATTTACATAATTTGTTGTTACATCCCCCCAGGCAGTAATACTAATACCCTTGAAAATATACTGAGCTGGCTCTCCACCTCCTTCCCTCAGGAAACTATTCTCCTAGGAGAGTTTAACATTGATTGGAATTGTTGCATTTCCCAAAAACCTACTTCCCACATAAACCTTTATGGCTTTAGTCAAACCATTGCCGTCCCTACTAGAATAATTAAATCTAGCTCTAAACAGAGCACCCTTGACTGGATTCTAGTCAATAGTAACCCCCTGGCTCATACCACAGACATTCTACCTGATGATATCAGCGACCACCTACTCACTTATATTACCAGAAAAATAACCCCTATCCCCAAGCATACAATTTTCAGAACAACCAGGAACAAGAAATATTTCAACCAAACAAACTTCCAAATAGAGCTCAAAGCTTGCAATTGGTCTCCCCTAAAATACTTACCTCTTGATGAGGCAGCTTCCTACTTCAACAACAAATTCCTTCAAATTCTCAACCAACATGCCCCCACTCGATCAATTAAAACCAGAGCAAAGCCTGCTCCTTAGCTAACCAAAGAGACCAAACACAAAATGTTACAGAGAAATAGAACTTGGGTCAAATGGAATAGCTCTAAAAACATGATTCGCTTTATTTTCCTTCAGGTCACTTTTATTTTCCATTCCTTTTAAATTGCATAGGAGCTGAACCTCTAAAGCATGTTGTTTTTTGGTCTGATATTTCCTGGCTTGAATTAGGTGGCAGGTAGCAGGCCTGCATGTGGGTTCTGGGGGTGACTTACTTTTTCCCTTTGGGAACACCCCCTCCCCTGTCCGCAGCTCCTTTGAGCTCTGTGATCACTACTGTCTGAGGGGAAGCATGCCTCCTTCTGCTAAATTCCCCTTGGTTATGTAGTGCAAATGCACAACTGACACTGTAGGGTCAGACTCCATTAGGTAAACTCCAAGTACTCCAACTAGATATCACCCATGTGGCAAGCTAGAGCAACCTCCCTCCCCCATGTCCCCCTGGATGTATGAGCATGTAGGGGCCACTCACTCCGATCAACCCAATCCAGTTCCTATAGCTGAGCCATTAATCAAACTTGAGAAACCTGTGCTGCAGTCTGAATGCTTTCCTGAATTCCACAGAGCTGGGAAAAGGACTTGAAATAATGGAAGACACGCATTATAATCTTAACTAATGCATGATGTAAAATTACTACTGTAATACAAATATACATCAATCCAAAGTTGATATCCAGGTGCAAGGAGACATAGCTGTGAGCTGTAGTATATCTTTTCTTTGAATACAATAATACATTCAGTTTCACTAGACATCATGCCTGCCAATGCTCAGACTTCAGATGCAGGTTTTGACTTACCATCTGACGATCATGCTTAATCCCTCACCACGTTCCTACTGTCCTGGCTGGACACAATACTTACCAGTGGAAGTAATGAGTAACATTACTTTTAATTGCACATTTCCAATTTCTAACATAAAAGTGCTAGATTTTATCATATTTTAGTGAAGCTCACATGTCTGCAGTAACAGAGCAAAAAGGCTCTCAAAAGTATGCTTAGTGAAATCAGAATGTAGTATGTAGTAGGAAGAATTGAATTGTGATTTGCTAGGGCCCTACACAGTATAATTGTTTTTTAAGGGAGCATACCTCTCATAGGTTCATGGGAGAGCACTAGATTAATGGATTAAGAGCCCTTAAAAAGCTTAGCCAGTATAACCTGATTTTACCCAATATATGGCCCCTAGGGGCAAGTCAAGAGGATGGCATGGATTTGTGCCTATGCCTTGAGTATCTTACAGATTGCCCCTGTCCATAAGGACAATGGCACTACCAAAGGTGTGATTTGCAATTCCCCATCCATTGTTCCAAATTGCTTTTGAAGAGGGCCAGGAAAGGGCTCTGCTTAATGTAAATAGGAAACCTGTTCCAAAGAAGGAGCGATCCCTGAAACACATATCTGTCTCTCCAGCAAGTTTTGTTTGAGTTACTGACTATGTTTAGCTCCCTAGATAGGGTGACCCTCATGCTGTTTGACTTGCAGATGTGCAGCAGCTCTATGAGGGCTGAATTTGTGAGTCCTTTGTAGGTAAGGCATAGGTCACCCCTTAATACTCAGTAGGAGACAAAGTAAAGGAATAGGGCTTTACATCTATCTACATAGGACATGTTGTTTACATGCTGTATTTTCTTTGTGAGGAACCTTTGAGGTCACTCCAGCTTCTGTAAGTGCCTAGTTAAGTACATGGCAAATGGAGCATTGTACTCAATTATTGGTCTAATGAGAGCCAAGTACAGTGGGACTATACTTTCTTTGGATCTGGATGCCATATCTTTACTTATAAGTTGTACCACGCAGAAGGACTTCCTCACCAGTATGGACACATGGTGGTTAAAATTCACACTAGTATCTATCTCTGTACCTAGAACCTTCATCCCTGAGTCATTGATGTTGTAATTTTCAGGGGTATTGACATCCCAAAGGGTATGATAACGCATTTTGTTGCATTTAGTTTTAGACCATGGTTTTGGCACCAATAATTTGTATGATCCAGGCCCTCTTGAGGATATCTACATCACAGGGAGATTCAGTGATTGCCCCCAGCTTGCAGTCATAGGAAAACTTTGTCATCCAGAGGCTGTCCACATTAGTATTGTCTTCACGGAAGTATATTCCTTTTATATTGCTTTGGGCAATATCCAAAAGTCTAGAGGTGACAGGTAAAGACCATCCCTAGCAAAGCAGCATGGCCTGTCAACCATGTCCTCCCAGGCTGAGAAGATCGGACCCCTTTGGAATGACACCAGTAGCCAAGTCAATTGTTAAAGTTGATCATTTTCTGCTGGTATTGTGGCATCTTCCCTGGAGATGGTAGAATGCCGCTCAGTGCTAGGCTCATACATGCTTGTGACATATATTCTGAGAGCTTAATCATGTCTCTCTTCATATAGTCCAAGGAGACACATCTCACGTCATTCACATACACATGGACTATGACTGGCTCATACTGGTACTTAGGGGCAAGTCACCTGAGTGTTTGCATGATTTGGTGAATCCTGGTGTTTTGTGATCAGTGTACTATCATGGTAAACAAACTAAATAAAATAAAACTTAACTACTCACTACCTTGCTCCTCACTGTAACTGTTCTTCTGCAAATAGATGCACTTTAGCTGTGGAGCATTTAAACACTCTCTGGCAATGGATGTCTTGTTCAGAAAGCTTTTCGACAAATACCCTCAGAACACACAAGGCTAACTGCTCTTCTAACCATTACATACTTCCCATTATAAAACAAAAAGGATTGCCGGTGTTTGGAACATATAAAACAAAATAAAAATATCATCAGCCAGTCATCTCCAAAACAGAAGTTATTACAGAATCAGTAACAAATAGTTATTTACACTTTGTTAATCATGTTAGTCCTACTAGGTCATTTGTCTGTTTTCAGGGAAGATCCAATGTGGTATTCATACTTACTAGATGGAATTTGGCTACAGTACTAGGGAGCTTCTCTAGCTCTCTTTGATATGTGCCATGAGATCTTTTACATCAACTGAGCTATCACCAACTCAGGCAAATAGGACCTCAGTTTAACATCTTATCTGAGTAATAGCATGCTCAGAAGGACAGATGCTGCACTGCAAAGTCGGTATAGCAAAATTATACCAAGCATCTACAGTGAAAATAGACCCCACAGCCTCTTGATCTTCCAGCACTAAAAGCAAGTTGCTATCTGTTGAGCAACCTATGTGATGGATATTAAATCAAAATCAGGATAAATTAAAAACTGTCTTCCATCCTTCACATTCAAATACATACATACATATGTATATACATGTATACATATATGTGCGCACATACAAACATATATACATATATACATGAATGCGCATATGTACACACACATACATACATGCATGTATACATACATGTACACACACGTACATATATACATATATGTACACACATACATACATAGTAAAATACATTTTTCTCTGATGATGCTCATCCATCATAAGCAGCTTAAAATAAGGGTCTACTTCATGTTGTCGAAGGCTGACAATATTGAAGATGATATTGTCGGCACCAGATTAGTGAAAGCATAAAACATTGAACATTTAAACGGAAATCTCCATAAGGGGAGATTTCCATTTAGTTTAATGTAGTGTGGTCTCGGAGTTGGTATATTTAAGTATGGGGGTGTGGGGGGCTTGCCCCCCCCACATGGGGGGTGCTGGGGGCTTGCCCCCTGCTTGCAAAGGTAAGTTTTTATTTATTTTTGTTTTTAGGCATTTTTTTTATCTTTTGATGTTTCAGAATTCGATGATATGGTGTCGACCATATCAGATTCGATATTCTGAAACTTCGATAAGATAATATAGAAGCTAAAATAATTCATCTAAATATAAGGAGCTTTCAGTAATTTAACTGCTGAGCTTCCCTTCTGGGTTCAGCAGTATGGGTCATATTATGAGCCTCTCTGAAACCTGAAGTCAGACAGCAAAACATTTCTTCAAACTGGTAATAACCACTACAGCCATGACCATAACCAAAATGAGTGACAGGAAAAGTAACTGCATTCCTGTGTACAGCCACACCGTAGCAAAGAAAAGTACATTTTATGCAGCTTTTGATAATTACCCTGAATAACAACCACAGTAGCAGTCTTGCTCACCTGTCTGCTTATGCAAACAAAACTCTGCTGATTTCTTCCTTATAGGTTCATAGGTAAGTACTAGGCTAGGTGCCCTTTTAGGCCATTTTAAGCCAAGCCATATTCTCTTTTTGTGCTCGAAGTAACCTATCCCATTTGGTTACAGACTGGTCTTACTCATCCACTGATCGATAATTATGTATTACCCCTAATGAGAATAACAGGAATCATACCATAGATAATTTTAGGGGAGCTATTCACAAGATAAAGCATATAGAAGCTGCATTTGTCCATTAGTAGTACAGGGAGCAGTCCTATGATACATTTTCTGTTTCCTATCAAATGATCTAAGTTGCACTGGAATATGGACAGGGAGCAACTTTGTTTTATCTGCATGGGGAGTCTGTTCCACAGCAGTGTTATCATCTGTGAAATATATACCTGTCCTCCAAACTGTTCTGTTCATATTGCAGAACAGATTTAGATCCCTAAACTGAGTATTTCTGATGCCATTTCACTTACTGATGTGCAGTAAATCCATCAGTAATGGGTCAGTGGATGCCTTGTATGTCAGATACAGGCCACCTCTTTCTCTTAGCAGTCTGTAGGATACTGAGTATAGTAACAGGGATTTGAGTTAGTCCATGTAGGACATAATTTTTAGGCCTTGTATCATTTTACTAAGATATCTGTGAGGGCATTCTAGTTGTTGTATGTGCATGGGCAGACACATGCTGAAGTGGGCATCATATTCAATGACTGGCTTAATGAGGGCTGGGCAAAGGGGACAATGACATCCCTAGATCTAGACATAATCCCTTTATTTATAAGCTGTGCAATATAGAAGGACTTTCTTATAACAGTAGACACATGTTGGTCAAAAGTTAGGTCACTGGCCACATAAGTTTCCAAATCCCAAACAAGTAGGTCAACTCTTAGGGGTGTATTGTCAGTGTGGTAGTTCCCTGAGGTAGGTGACTTTCCAAAGGATACAGTGATGCATTTTTTGGCATTTAGTTTCAGACCATAATTTTGACAACAGTTATTTATCTGAGACAAGCCCTCCTGCAGGATGGCTAAGTCATTTGGGGATTCAATGACTGTTTGTAGCTTGCAGTAATCTGCAAACTTAGTCAACCAGAGCCCTTTGGTATTGGATTTTAACTCAGAAAAGTAGATGCCAAACAGAAGAGGCCCCAGCACAGAATCCACTGGTGACTGGTCTCTTCCTGAAGGTAATTTCCCCTATTTTGATTATCTGCATCCTATCTGTGAGCCAGCTGGCAATCCAGCAGGTGACATATGAGTTTATTCCCAATTTATTTAGCTTTTCCACTATGCCTGAGTGGGGAATTCTGTCAAAAGCTTTGGCCCTGTTGAAGTATGCAGTGTGTACCATTTTGCCATCATCCATTGCTTTGGTGACCTTTTAAAATAAAGCCAAGCTGAGTAAGCATGACCTACCCTTGATGAATCCAAACTGAGACTGTTCTAGTGTTTGGAAGTTCCCTGTGTCTTGATTGATTAATTCCATGATAAGTCTTCCCATGACTTTGCATATGAAGCTGGTCAGACTTGTGAGTCTGCAATTGCCTGGGTCTGTGGAAGGTCCTCCCTTATGCAGGGGAATAGCTGTAGTTGTTTTCATAGGTTCATAGCTTAATAGGTGTGTACTAGGCTAATGGCCCTGGAGCCTTTACAAGCCTAGCCCATAGGATTACCCTGGCATCGTGCCACCCAATCTTTCCATTTGCTTAGTACAAAACCTGTTTGGAGGCTGAGGTTGAATAGTGTTGTGGTGGGGGGTGAGGTTAAATCATGCTTCATGCTGTTTAAGATGCATCCAGGGATATTGTCAGACCCATCGATGCAGTATTTTTGGCTTTTGATAACACTTTTAGGACTTGGTCTTGTGGGATAGCTGAAGGCTAGCCAGTTTCAACTACATCTTGAGGAACATATGGAGGGAAGAGAGGTATAAAGTTAGAGCTAAATATATCAGCCAGTAGGTTAGTTATATCTTCAGCCTCAGTGTTGGTAATATCATTCACAATCAGCTCAGCGCATTGCTTCATTGTGCTTTTGAGATTACAAACATAACTAAAAATGCCTTGTGACTGTCTTTGGCTTGGGTAGATATTTTAGTCTCAAACTTCACTTTAATTAATTTTATTAAGCCCTTGAGTTGTTTGTTTATTTCAGTGACAAGGGCTCTAATATTCTGGAAATTGCTGTGCTTACTTTTGGTCAAAATGCTTTTCCTCTTATTGTAAAGCTTGTTGATAGTATGGTTCCAAAATGTGAGATTGCTTCTGAGGCTTGCCCTGCACTTGTTCCTATAGGATACAGTGGCATCTGTGCAGCTGTTTACACACTGGTATAGTGTGGTGGTGTACATTTTTGTGTATTCAAGTGGAGTTAGCTGGATTTGGTGGGAATTTGAAACTTGCCAATGTATTACTTAGGCGTAAGTAAAAAAGTACTTTGGGTGGAGGGATCCCTGTTTGCGTTTTATTTTGAAGGAGACTGCTGTATATTCAGACTTAACAAGTGATGAAATATGCAAGGGATGGTGCAAGATGCTCCCATATTAGTAAGGACAAGATCCAAGATGTTATTCCCCCTAGTGGGTACTCTGACTAATTGTTCCAGGACATTTGTATTGACAAAGTTTAGGAATCTCTGTGCTTGTGCACAAATGGTGATGCAGATTTCCCAGTCTATGGCTGGACAGTTTAGAGCACGTAAGAAAATGGTATTGGGTTTAATACTGAGTGATTCTAGTTCCTGTGGATAGGCATTGTGGCTTTCTTTTTGTCATAGAGGGGATGCTATAGCTAGCTAATACATGGTACAAGACCTTTCTGATAGTTATTTGGACATGAAGAAGCTCTAGTGCATCAGGCTGCTTTACCTGGCTTGATCTGAGCGTAGCTCTCAACTAATCAGGGACAAATTTCAACAGAATCAGGGACAAATCCAGAAAAAATCAGGGACAATTAGGGACACTTTTAAAATATTATTCATTATTTATTTATTTTACATTTGTTGATCGGGATAGTCCGACTGGATACATGTCCATTTTCAGCGGAGGCCCGGGGAGAAAAGCTCCAAGGTAGTCAGAGGCAAAATTATAACAATGAAGACATAATTACAGGTAAGTTTTTACAGAGGATACATGAAAAAACATTATAGACAAGTTCACAGGTATAGTTATCCCTGGTTTAAGTCAGGGGAATACATTGACAGTAGGCAGAAAGCAATGTATTATATACATTTATAAGGAGGGTTATCCAGGCTTGTTACAGTGGCAAAGCCAGTTTAATGCCAGATGTTGTCTGAGTTTGGTTTTAAATTGGCAAATGCTTGTATGAAAACAGAGGAGCCCATGTATGTGAAAAACTGAGAGTGAGAGCGATCTTGTGTGAGTGAATGTGTGTATGAAAGCAGAGGAGACTGTGCAATTGGCATTAATACTATTAACTTGAAACATTGACAGAATCAGATAAGATTAATTATTATGCATTTTCTGAAGTAAAATAAGTTTATAACTGTTAATTATTGTTATTATTTATTAAGTATAATTAATCACCTTTCCTCCAAATGTCACCAGTTTTAGGAGGGATTAAGAGGGCCAGAGCTAAAATTTGAGTCAAAATCAGGGACATCACTGTAAATCAGGGACAGTCTCTTCTGAATGTAGACTGATAAACCTCCACCATTTTTCCCCTCCTGCACAGTAGCTGGTCTAAACATGTGGAAGGCATTGTAGTCCTGCACAGCCAGAGTGCTCTCAGCAAGCAATAATGCCTGACAGGGTGTGTGTTAATGTGCAATTAATGCCTGCCCAGGGGTTTTATGAGGCCTGATGCCACAGGCAAAGGGTCTCTACACCCTTGGAATGGCATTTATTACACATTAACACACACCCTGGAAGGCATTATTTCACTTATGGAATGGGCTCTCTGTAAAATTGTAGTGTTTTACTTGCTTATTTATTTTTTTAAGTACTACATATTTTTTTATATATTTTTAATGTAAAATAGTTCCGCCGCCTAATGTTTCAAACTTGCTGTAGTATAAGGTAATGCTGTTGGGAGGAAGCATTTTATATCAAACAGATATAAAAAAATAATATAGTGCTTAAAAAAATAATAACCAAGTAAAACACAACAATTTTACATAGATCCCGTTCTCTCTGTCATACACACATACACAGTATCTTCTGCTTTCACACACATACATATACACACACAGAGTCTCCTTTGCTTTCATACACACATTCACTCACACAAGATCGCTCTCACTCACAATTTCACACATACACGGGCTCCTCTGTTTTCATAGAAGCATTCACTCACACAAGACCAGTGTCACTCTCTCTCAATCTCTCACTTTCACACAGTGTCCTCTGCTTTCATACACACACTCACATACAACAAGATTGCTCTTAATCTCTCTCGATCTCACACACACACACACACACACACACACACACACACACACACACACACACACACACACACACACACACACACACAATCTCATCTATTTTCATGCACGCATTCAGTCACACAAGATCACTCTCACTTTCTCTCTCACTCTCTCTCTCTCACACACACACACACACACACACACACACACACACACACACACACACACACACACACACACACACACACACACACACACACTACACACTGTCTCTCTCCTTTTTTTTTTTTTACATTTTACGCTCACTAAACATCAGAACCACTGCTTAGCGAGCTTTAAAGAATGGCGCTTGTTAGTTTCTTTTGCAGTCTGAGCTTGATATGCTGCCATGAAGCATCGGACTCATTTCTCAGCAGGCATTACTTTTACATTAATACCCTGTGGAGAACGTTCATTCTCCACTCAGGGTGTTGATGTACAGTTTGGCCATTCTCTAAGCTATTTTAAACCATATCTCAGTCACTGCACAGACATCAATGTCTTCCAGGGTTAGAAGGACTTGTAGGGAATGGGGTTTCTTGTTTAGGCTCCTAGCATTATCAGTAACAGCTTCATATTTTCATTTGCCTGCTTCCTTTCATTGGTAGGTTTATCAGGTTGGCATTGCCTAAAAAGGCACTATAGAAGTAGCCAATATCTTTGTCAATAATCAAAACCCCAGAGGGGAGAGATGCAGGCCATCCCTGGCAAAGCAGCATGATCTGTTGATCATTTTCTCCCTTGCTGAGAAATAATGGGCCCCCTTTGAATGACACCAACAACTAAGCCAATTACTGAAGTCAGTTATTTTTTGCTCATATTGCAGCATCATCTTGGAGAATGTAGAATGCTATTTAATGTTAGGCTCATACCCGCCTTGAATACATAGTCTGAGAGCTCCATCATGTGTCTCTCAATATAATCTAGGGTGGTACACCTCAACTCGACACACTGGCATGAACTACGAAAGAATCATATTGGTACTTGTTGTTCAAGGACTTGAGTGCATGTCTAATCTAATGGATCCTGGCATGAGGATAGACTGATGTTTAGAAGATTTGCCAACTCTTGTGGGGGGGGGGGGGTGATATCAATTGTATAAATCTATGTAGGTTAACGTCTGAGTTTGGATTGAGAGAGGAACATTCTAGCCAGTCAATATTAAAGTCACCCATCAAGACTGTTTCCTGTGGGAGGGAATTAGAGACCCAGTGTAGTATGTTTTATACTATGCTGATATTGTTTCCTGGTGGGATATAACTGCCAGTGATGTTAATGTGTTTTTTGGGTTGAGTTTTAATTTGGGAAAGAGTAGTGCTGCATTTCCAAAGTCAGGGAAGTCAACTTCAAGGTAGTCTAATGTTAGGTGATCTTTAAATAGGATAGCTGCTCCCACATCCTTTTTGGTTATCCTGTCTTTCTGTAGTATATTGTATCCTGGAGCTACAATTTCATTGTTGTTATTGGTGGGTTTAAGCCAAGTCTCGGTTAATATAACAATATCAGGAGCATAGAGGGAGAGTAAGACGTGCAGGTCATGAACTTTATTTCTAATACTCCTTACATTCATGTTAAGGAGGAAAAGTGAAGATTTGTTTTTTCTATGAAGCTGAGAGTAGTTGTGTGTTGTAGGGCTGCTAGATTTATTGAGTGGGTGATTGGTCCAGGATTGGGATATATATCTCCAGATTGGTTTAGTTTCATTAAGAGGTATAACAGCAGTTTTGTGAACTTATATTGTAGGTTGGCATGTTTCTGACAGGTGTAAGATATGTTTGGTGGGGGTTGTAATTTGTTGGCATGGTAGTCTAAGTGGTTGGAATTGAAGAGGATTGGAGCTATGGAATAGTTTGATGTTTTTTTGGGGCGGTGTAGTGAGGAGGTTTGCCAGGGAGGGTTGCTGGCTAATGGTAGTAGGGAATTATGTGTGATGAGGGAGAAAAGAAGTAAAAGTAATGCAGTGGTGATGATGTGTAGGGTAGTAAGCTGTAAGTGTTTCCTATTAAGGTCAAGCATTTTGCTAGAAAAACTATGATACCTTTGAGACTAGCAAATGCAATGGGATGGTGTTAGAATTTGTTAAGACATAACTGAGGTGGCAATTAGTGAAATGATTAGTAAAGGAAAAAGATTATAGTAAAAAACATACTAATTACTAACATCTTTGCAAGCAGTATCAGTTCACTCAGTATTAAAGGAGAACCAATACCCACAGACCGAAAAAAACATGTTTATTTCATCATGTCTTGATGTTTCCTACATGGAAAATCACTTTTGGACTCTATATACTTTTTATATTTTTAAATGTAATTCCAAAGTCTGCCCACATGGGGTCTAGCATCTTGATTTTTAGTCTATCTCTAGGTATCCTACAGTGCAGTCTCCGGCTTTAAAGGGAAAGTCCCAGGGATTTTTTATTTTGATTCAGCCTTTGTTTACATTGCAGGTTTGCCTTTCTGAGCTTGCTCACCATTGGCTGAGGGAGGTGGGGGAAGAGTGCCTGAAGGAAGTTTCAGAGGTGTTAGCCAAATTCCATCTCAAATTGCAGTTGTACTGACAGTAGCTCTCTCTGTGAGCCATTCATTAGTTTAATCTGTGCATTTTAAACATTGAGAAACGTAACCTTTCAGACATTTTATTACCTAACTGCTGCTACTCTAGAAAGCACATCAGTAGTGCAAGGCTTTTAAAACATTACTAAACAGTTTTTTGTTTCTTTCATTTCATATTTTATTCTGTGGTGATTGTGAATCCTGGCCATCTACAACTTTATGACATGGCTTCTACCTATAGAAAGCATCTGAGTCAGGCAAACAGTAGTAAAAACACATTTCTCTTTCTTTCATGTTTTACTATATTCTGATTTTTGAATACTAGCCTGGTGTAGTTACTTTCTAACATGCTAGTAATTCCATACAAAGTAAATGTGTGACAGAAAGTTGGAGCATTAGTAGACACACTATTCTGTTCCTTTTCAGCTTCTAATTTGATATCTGCTGATTTTTGAATACTACCAGACAGATGCACTATTTTTTATGAGCGGGCTTCTTGTACATTGGTAGAAGCATAAGTGATGCAAAATTTATAATTAGTATACACAGATGTTCCTTTTCCCTGGCACTGCTTTCTTTATTTTAAATATGAGCTAGGAGCTGGGGGCATAGTTCCCCAATCCAATGTAAATTGGAAAGGAACACAAATCCAAAGATTAGTTTATCCTGGGAGCTGAAACAAGACTGGAACTGTGGATTTACAGGATATTTAAAACTAAAATGACATTGTTGGTGGGAATGAAAGTGACGTGTCGAAGTGGGCATGACTTTTGTCAGCTTAACTCGGACCTTAATTTTAAACACTGGGATTGCCCCTATAATGTATTATGTCATAGCCCCTATGCTTCTGTCAATGCATTGACTTTACATGTGTTTTCACATATACCCTCTTCTCTTTTAGTCAGTTAGGTCTAATTACCATTTCTTGCTTTTCAATGACAACTTAAAAGACAAACAGGGATAATCACAAAGAACAGTAATCTCAGTGCCTGTTACTTCGTTTTCTTTCTAAAGTGGCCAATTTCCATTCTTTTTTTTATGCTGAGTTGTAGTCCTTAAACTCAGTTCCCCTCCCCTTTAACAACTCCACTTCGTATCTGTCAAAGTGGCAAAACTAATTTAAGTTGTTTGCTGCTGTGATTGATAGCTCATAGCAGGAGATAAAGTTCATGTATTGTTGCTTTGTACTGTCCACCTACTTACAGTGGGACACTTATTTTTGCTGCACCATAGCCTCTTTCTGTCCTCAGATTTTAATCCTTCCTACCTACTAATTGGTAAAACATTGTTTGGCAAACTTTCCAACTTCATTTTTCAGGGATTCCTAAGAAAGCAAAATTCTTAAATAATTGTGTCACAAAGACTGTAAAAAAATAAAACATTTTGCTTTTATATAGCAATGTGATGCACTTAAAATAAGTCTTTTTGCATCAACATACAAGAGGGTTCGATTCTCAGCTAGTGTGCGGGGAGTGCCTTCTGTGTGAAGTCTGAATGGCCTCCCCGCGGGTCAAGTGGCGTTCCGAAAGACATGCGTGAATGGGTGTGCCTTCGTTGAAGGTTGGGCGTCGAGCTGGCAACTCAGCACCGTGAAAATCTACTGCCAATCACTAGTGGACCGGAGTTCCACTGTGGCTATCCCTAACCGGGAAAAGCCGAAAGACAACAACAAGAACAACATACCTTTTATTGTACTGTTGTCCATATTTGCTTGCTGTAATTTGTCTCTTGCAGCTGGAGGATTTATCCAAGTTGTCTGCGGTAATTTTCTTAAACCAATAAATCATTGTTAATTCGTCTTCTCCAATGTATTTTTCACACATTGTAACTCGGTATGCAGCCCCCACCCCCTTCAATGTTTTGTATCTGATTATAGTCACTTCAGTCTTTCATTCCACTTTATGAATCCATCCCATATTAACATTTATTGTGTTTATCTAACTAAATTTACTCCCTTCCCTTTTTAATTCCAAGATACCACCATTGATGTTTCTTAGAGCTCCCATGTCACTTATTACAATGAAAGTAAAGTTGTTTATTATAAAGACAGCCAGGTTAATATTCCTGCAATAGACAACAGATGAAAGAACATGCATTGACTAGGGAAATAATGCCTTGTTTGGATAGAATGTATTACTTATCAAGGTGTTTAGGGGAGCGGAGATGAGTTTAAGGACTACAACTCAGGCATAACAAAAGAATGAAAACTGGCCACTTTAGAAAGAAAAAGAAATAACAAGCACTGAGAATACTGTTGTGTGTGTTTATCCTTCTGCGGTGGTGGTGCTGCGGTAGCGTTGTCACCTCACAGTAAGACGTTGTACTGTTCAATTCTCAGCTAAAGCGTCTTCTGTGTGGAGACATGTGTGAATGGACATACCTTCGTTGAAGGTTGTGCGTCAGGCCGGGAAAAAGCCAAACGATACAACAATAACTTTTAAGTAGAATGAAACCAGGTCAATAACAACAGACCACTTAAAACAGCAAAAATGCACTACAACTAGGTAGTGGAATCACTAACATAGACTTGTAGACCTTAGCTAAAGCAGATACAGACTGTTAAAAAGGTTTTAAAATCAGATCAAGAAATGAAAATACTTATCTGTCTTTGTCTTGTAGAACTATTAAAGAACACTATTAGTTTTTTTCTTCTTGGTCTCATGGTGGCCTAATATGTGCCCATTAGACCTTGGACTAGATACAGGGCTTTCTTTATGTATGAATACCTTGTTGGAGAACAGAGGTTCTCCAACAGGGTATCAAATATGGGTTCCACCCATTTTCTAAGCAAGAATAGTAACACAGGTGTTAGTGGATGCACCTCCTAGAGTGAGCTGTGGGCTGATCCTAATGATTACATCCTGGGCTATAAGTGCAAAGTAATGTATCTAGTTCACTGTCCACCCATCCTCTCTCTCCCTCTACACATATAGATATATCTATAGGCACATAGACACATTTTTTCATTTGTGTGCAAAATGTGTGTTTGGTGTAATAGCAGCTTTATGTCACAGATATTAAAGTCTAACGTGCATGCACACGTGCTTTAAAAATGTTTACGTATCTTTTTATGGTTGTACTGCAAACAAATCAATATTGTTAGCAAGTATTTATGGCTAAGAATAGTCTTCATATTGCAGTTATGTTTTACTTTTTTGACATAATAAGACATAAAAAAGCTTTTTGGGGTCAGAGAGGTGGTACATATGAATGGTACAGGATAACTGGAAAGCACCAATATTTTACCACCAAAAGTGAGTATTGCATATGTCTCTCTCTCTCTCTCTATATATATATATATATATATATATATATATATATATATACTTATTACAATGAAAGTAAAGTTTCATTGTAATATATATATATGTATATATATATAAATATATATATATATATATATATATCTATATATATATATGCCCATCACTAAATAACATTGTACGCAACTATGTTCCTAGTCAGTCATTATGATCCAATGGCCATAAACTCCTGTCTGTCCACAAACCTATCAAATCTGTCGAGCATTGTCTACTCGTACCATGTTGCTAAGGCCTTGAACTCCTCATATCTATACATCAGGTCAATACCCTCCATCCCATCCTTCAAAACAATTCTGAAAAACTTCCTATCCAAAAGCTGGCTGTTTTCTTGCTCAGCACCAGGATAAACTGTATCCCTAAATGTGAACAAATACCTATTCATACCTTACATCTCCTTACTCTCCCTTCTTCACGCACTTCCTTACTTCTGTCAATTTCTATCTCCTGGCTTTCTCTCTAAATTTACTGTAAGCCTGCTTTTCTCCCACTTCATATTGCAATTCCTGTTTGTATTACAGTAACTTACTTTTAATATCTTTATAAACTGGCTAAAATTTCTCTAAATATTAAATCATCGTCATATAACTTGTATCTATTCTTAACCAGTGTTTCATATTATGTCTAATTTGGTATAATTATTTAAACTGTGGATGTTTTTGTATTATTTATATAATACTTTGGAGCTTTTCTCCCCTGGCCTCCACTGAATATGGGCTCCTACCATGTTGGACTTTCCTGGTAATCAAATGCCAATAAATATACACTGCTTTAACAGAAGAAACCCACTGCTGGTCATTAATACATAAGCATTTCAAGAAAGTATTGTGATACTAATGAAACTCATTTCCTCCAACGGGGCTCTGGAAGTTTGCACTGTAATTCTAATGGGCAGAGTCTAAGCTTTTTGATAGTCTAATATTATGTTCTCATAGGTTCATAGGTTCATAGGTGTGTACTAGGCTGGAGTGATCCCTGGGGTGAATTTTCTATTTCTCATCCACCACTCATCAATATTTCTCTTGAGGAGGGCTAGTGAGGTGCTCTGCTTGACTTGTATGGGAAGTGTATCCCATAGCATGGGCAGTCTCTGGGTTATGAACCTGTCCCTCCAGCATATTCTGTTGATTGTGGTAATAAGGTTGAGGTCTCTGGATCATGTGGTGCTGAGGAATTGGGATTTCTTTAGATGTAGCACTTCTAACAGAGTGGGGTCAGACATGGCTTTGTAAGTCAAGCAGAGATTGCCTCTAAGTAGGCAATATGAGACAGGGAATAGTTGGAAATTTTTTAGTCTGTCCATATAGAACAAATGTTTTAAGGCCTAGGATCCTCTCTGTGAGGTACTTTTGCAGCCTCTCCAGTTGTTGCAGGTGTTTAGTGAGGTACATGCCAAATGGGGCATTGCACTCGATGATTGGCCTAATGAGGGAAGAGAAGTGGGAGACAATGACTTCTTTCTTCCTGGATGCAAAATCCTTAGTAATGAGATTTACCATATAGAAGGACTTTCTGACCACAGCGGCAATGTGGTGGTCAAAGAAAGGTTGATGTCAACCTGTATTCCCAGATCTCTTATAATGCCTTCTGTGTTTGGTGGACTACCATCGATGTGGTAATTTATGGGAACCAGGTTTTTCCCAAGGGGGGTGATGACACATTTTTGGCATAGAGCTTAAGGCCATGGTTCTGACACCAGTCGTTTTATCTCAGTAAGGCCTTTCAGTAGGATGGCAACATCACTTGGGTAGTTAATAATAGCTCCCAACTTGCAATCATCTGTGAACTTTGTCAGCCAGAGTCCCTTCGTGCTGGCCTGGACTTCAGAGAAGAAGATACCAAACAGAAGAGGACCCAGGACTGAACCCTGTGGTACTCCACTTGTGACTGGTAGGCAGTCTGACTTGGAATCAGCTACTTTCACACTGTGGGTTCTACCTGTGAGCCACAGTTTGCAACCCACCTAGTGAAATAGGGGTTGATGCCTAGCTTAGTGAGTTTTTCTATGATTCCCGAGTGAGGAATGATATCAAAGGCCTTGGCCAGATCAAGGTAGGCTGTATGAATCACCTTGCCATCATCCAAAGCTTTGGTGACTGACTCAAAGAAGTTGACCAAGTTGAGCAGGCATGATCTACCCTTCACAAAAGCAAACTGTGTAGGATCCAGAGTTTGGAGATTCCCTACTTCCTTGTTTATTAGGTCCATGGTGATGCATTCCACTGCTTTGCATATCAGACTCATCAGGCTAATGGGCGTAGTTCCCAGGGTCTGTAGTCGCTCCTGCTTTGCGGAGAGAGATGACTGTAGCAGTGCACAATTCAGTAGGGACAAAGCTTGAAGTGAGGCTGTGATTGAACAGGGCACACAGGTGAGGTGCTAGTTCACTCAGTAGTTCACGTAGAACACAGCAAGGAATATTGTCAGGTCCCATAGAAGCTGTATTCTTGGCCCTGGACAGTGCTGTTTTAACCTGTGTAGCAGTAATACTGGGTGCCTGGAAATCTACTGGTATTGTGACTGGTCCTTTAAGGGGGAGGGAGAGAGGGGTAAAGTTGGCACTGAATCTGTCAGCCAATATATTGGCAATATCTGTTGGCTCAGTATAAGAGGTACCATTGTGCAGTAGCTCAGAGCAAATCTGGGTATTGCCATGGAGATTCTTTACATAACTATAGAAGGCCTTGTGGTTGCCTTTACTATCTGCTGCAATTCTGTTTTCATAGCTAGCTTTAGAGGATTTGATGAGGGATCTCAACTTTTTGTTGAGGATGATAAGAGAGTTTTTCCAGTCTTGGGACTTCAACTTATTCTGCATCAGTTTCCTCCTTCAGTTGTAGAGTTTCTTTATGGCAGGTGACCACCAGATTGGCTTCCTTTTTTTGGAGGATGTGGATTTCCAAGGTGATTAGTTTGTGGTCGGATCTAACCAGGGAGGAGTTGACTATTGGTGTACAGCAATGGTCGCCCATGTTAGTAATGACCAGGTCAAGGATGTTGCTACCTCTAGTGGGTGAAGAAAGAGCTGGTCCAGGCAATGAAATTAATGAATTCCAGGAAATGTTGGGTATTGGTACATGAGTAGTTTTGCAAGTTAATGGAGTGGTAGTTGATGTCGCCCAGTATGAGAGTGTTAGGTTAGACCCTAATATTCTCCAGGGTGCTTAAGAGTGTGAGTCTTGGGATATGGTTGGGGACCTATAGCAGGCTACAACCTGAATCTCTGTCTTACCCAAAGTTAGCTGCACCTGAAGTATCTCAGATGCGTTATGTTGGGCTACCAGTCTGTAGGTGTGCACATCCTTTATGAATATGGAAACACCACCGCCTTTGGAGATTCGGTCCAAGTTCTGGGGCCAAAAGGTGTGGAATGGGTTATAGCCTGGTAGTGCAGGGGTGCTTTCTACTGCCTTGAACCAGGTCTCTGTTATGGCACAAATGTCGATGGTCTCCATTTTAAGGAGTGCTTAGAGCAAGTGCATTTTGAGATTTAGACTTTTAGCATTGAACAGCATGACCCTCAGATTGCATTTGTTTGTAGCTGTTACAGTGGTAATTTGGTCTTTGGAACACCGCCTAAAAAATGCACTATAGGGGTGGCAAGAGCCTTGGCCAGTATCCGGAAGCCCAGGGGTGACAGATGCAGGCTTTCTCTGACAAAGCATAGAGGTCTGTCAATCATGTCATCCCAGGCAGACAGATACTGGATCCCCTTAGAATTGCACCAGAAACTTAACCAATTGTTGAAATCAATCATTTTCTGCTTGTACTGTGGCATCTTTCTGGGTGATGGTAGGATGCTGCTCAGGGCTAGGGTCATACCTCCCTGGGCTACATAATCCGGGAGCTCCTCCATGTCTCTTTTCATGTAGTCCAGGGAGGTAAGTCTCAGGTCATTCACACCCACATGTACAACAGACTCATATTTGTTCCTGTTGTTGCGAGACCTGAGTGCACACATTATGTGGAGGATCCTGGTGCCTGACAGGCAGCTGACTGTTACTTTCTCCTTATCCACCCTAGTGAGTGGGACATCAGTGTGCCTCACTATTGAGTCACCTATGACTAGTGTGTTGGGCATGCTGTTTTGCCTTAGGGGCTTTAGTTGAGTGGCACACTGTTTAGGAGAGTTATGTGTCTCGTGATTAGTGTTCTGTTGTGGTGGCTCAGTGTGTTTCTGCCTTGGAGGTCTCTGCTGTTTGGGTAGATTTTTATTGAGAGCCATGTGAAGGCAGTGCTGGTGTGTGTTCTGGAGGGCTATGTGTTCCTTGTGGTGTGGTGCAAGTGCTGACCTTCTACTCTTGAGCAGCTATTCCGGTCTTGGCTGGATGCATCTCTCTCAAGTCTGAGTGTTGGGAGGTAAGAGGAGAGGGTTGTTAGTGTACATGAGGCACTTGCTACATTGCCTCAGGACGCCCAAGTTCACCAGGTTAATAGGAGAAAGCATAGGGAACTGACCTTTAGACATGCCTGGATGGGTGGGCATTAAAAATAAGTACTGAAGCTGTTTCCTTGTAGAATGTTTAGTGCTGGTAGCAGTTTTGCATGCTACAATAACTGCTACAGGAAGTCTGGTAAAGTGCTAGACTAACAAGCTAGTAAAAGTGCAGGAAAGGAGAGAACTAGCAGATCTAAAGGAAAATTTGAAGAGCAGACTGTGGCACTGCTCAGAGGCTTACAAACAGTCCTGGATACAGCAAATCTGTATCTGGACTAGACTAGTTACAGGAAAGGTGGGAAACAAGCACAAACTTGGGCTTTTATATCAGAAAGTTGAAAGAGATGAAAAAACTGCCCAAACAGCCAATAAACTACAATTTCTGGGCCAGAAACCACTCCTCTTGTGGTAGATATGCTACCTAGTGCTTACCACTCTCACTGATAAGCTAGAAGACTTCCCTTCAACACAGAAAGGCTTGGGGGGCTCAGAAGCTTACAAACAGTCCTGGATACAGCAAATCTGTATCTGGACTAGACTAGTTACAAGAAAGACAGGAAACAAGCTTAGAATTTTTTTTACAGAAAAGCAGCTAAAACAGCACTGAAAACAATTCAAGTGCAGTACAAGCTAGCACACTTGAGTGTGTAGCAGTATTAAAGAAAATACAGCTTAAATAAATTCAGTTTATTCAAAATGTGTTCTGAACTGAATTCAGTGATTGTTTTATTCAACTTTGAACAGTTAAAAAGTGCCACAAATATGCTTATCAGCTGAGAAGCACACTGAATCAGAACACAGGGAGACTCTAGCAAAGTTTTTTTTTATTAAAGTGGAAAGGGAGAAAGGAGGAGCAGAAGATAATTCAAGGTTAAGAAACTAAATGGGTTGGCCTTCTCAAATGTTCTCTCTGTATTAGGTAGAATGACCTAATGACACTAGACTAGGAGGAGTGTCCCAAATCAAATTTACAGTAGGGGTTGTCAACTGCAAAGCCACCAAGTATAAGAACAAGACACCAATAGGGAGGGAAGGCGGGAAACTAAATCAATTATATTATACATTCCTTGGCAGGAAATCAGAACAAACAAACACGGGAAACTAAATCAGTTATATTATACACTCCTTGGTAGGAAATCAGAACAAACAGACAGATGTTTAACAAATGGAGAAAATTTCCAGTTAATACCTTACACACAGGGAAACTAACTAGAAAAGATTTACAAACAGTGTGACAGTAAAAACCTTATTTATCCGGCCCTGTGAAGCAGACAATTTTAGTACAACAGTGCAGATTAGTTTATAGCTATAAAATACAGTAAAAAGTATGCAGCAGGCAATAAAAGTGCTATAAATATCTTAGAATAAGCAATAACTAGTAAAAATAAGTAAAAAAAAAACAGGATACTTGTTATATATCACAGATCAGAGTTTTGCCCAATGCCCCTCCTCCGATAAGCTCTGTATGAAATGGCAGAAAAACTCAAAAGGCTGAAACCTGAAACAACTTTTTAAAAAAGCTCAAAAGACCCAATGAGGTGATAACTCCAAGCCAAAGTCCAGGTAACCCCAATCAGCCAGTGACCTTAAACACTACACTCTCACTGAAATGTAAAATGGTTTTTGCTAAACTAAGATGGTCTGGAAAATGTGCTCAGACACACAGCCTCTGCAAACAAACAAGTAGGCCCAGAAACACAATCCTGAATATGGACAATGCTACAGCCTACACTACTTAGGCAGAAAACACTACAGAAATGCTTATCACAGCAGAAAAACAGCAGTGAGCCACTAAATGAATCTTTTAAACAGATAAAGGAGCGATGAGACTCCAGAGAATGATTTTAACTGCAAACAAATCAGTTATATGATACACTCCTTGGTTGGAAATCAGAAAAAACAGACAGATGTTTAACAAATGGAGAAAAGTTCCAGTTAATACCTTACACACAGGGAAACTAGCAAAGATTTACAGTGTTACAGTAAAAACCTTACTTATCAGGTCCTGTGAGGCAGACAATTTTAGTACAACCATGCACATTAGTTTATAGCTATAAAATACAGTAAAAAGTATGCAACAAACAATAAAAGTGCTATAAATATCTTAGAATAAGCAATAACTAGTAAAAATAAGCAAAAAAAAACAGGATACTTGTTATAGATCACAGATCACAGTTTTGCTCAGTGCCCCTCCTCCGATAATTACCTATTGTTTTCTCTGCCAGCTGTGTAAATATTGACCAATGGAATTATTTGTTTTTTTAGCTAAATACTGAGTTTATACTCCCAAGCAGAGTCTAAAAATGGCCTATTAGGATCAGTTCTCTACCTTGGTTAACAAATATACACAAACAAACAAATAAAATACATAAATAACAGCATTTGGTACAAGCAAGGCAAGTCTTAATACTTACCTAAGGCAAGTTACTATCAGTGCATAAATCACAAATGGGTATGTTTTAATTATTATATAAATCAGTATTTTTCATTTTATTTCATTCTTTCATTCTGTGATTTCTCACTGTATCCAGTGTATCAGTGGGGAGAGCCTAAGGCTATCCCAGCATGCCATGGGCCATTGCAGGATACACACACTCCCCAACCCATTGAAGTATGCACATAGGCACACACGCACACACACACACACACACACACACACACACACACACACACACACACACACACACACACACACACACACACACACACACACACACACACACACACACACACACACACACACACACACACAAAGGCAATATAGAATATAATTGGTTTCTTGTTAGAAAATTTTATTCTTATAAAGTCCTGCTTGTAAAAAGTACAAACATACTAAGCAACTGTATTATACTAAAGTGTGCCATATTTTACACAGAGGTGGTCACCTTCTTTTGATTCCCAAGCATTTTTTGAAAGGTTTGAGTTTTTTAAACTTGTTCAGCTCTAGCATTTTGATTTTTGGTTCTTAGTGAAAGTACACAACTCTGTAATAAAACAAAAATGGAGGAAATTGAGCTATGTTGCTTCCTGCAGCTCACACCTTTTACTTTTGCTATTGTATTACTTCATCTGCAAGAGCTGGTAGCAAAAAGTTTAAACCTGGGTGACTCTTATATTGTAACATGCCTTTTCTCACTTTGGACTGATAAAAAGCCTTCAAACTACAAGTTGCTTCCAACATGTAATGCTCTACAAATGCGTTCAAGGATTTCCAACTAGTTGTAACACCGACGTCATCTAAACAAACATTACAGAAGAAGGCATGGACATAGAAAAAGTCCTGGTAGAGTAGCTTAACGAGGAATGTAATGCTCTGCCATACTTACTACAATTAAAATAGTGCAATTTAAGGGCCATTTAGAAATGTACAGTGTTTTGCCATGCTTTTCATAACCATATACAGTTCAGTTTAACATCTCAAAGTGGAAATGGATCCACACAGGAGGCCAGAAAAGATAGGTATCCCTAAGAAAGATCTTAAGTACCTTAAGTGAGGCTAAAACGTGTGAATCCTGACCTACATGGGAGTTGGGAAGAACTGCTGTATGGACTTTGACAAAATAGATCCCAAATCAGGAGTAAAAGATTTCAGAAAGATTGCTTAAAACCACAGAAAATCAGGAAATCAAACAGAAATTATGTACAGCAGCTCAAATTGAAAACTTTTTCAATTATCTTAAGTTTTCAGAGAAGCAAGAAGCAGAAGGTAAAACAGAAAATAAGCTATCCAAAAAAATGCCGACCTGACAGTTAAGGGAAGTGGAGCAAACACATGATCAGAAAGCTGAAGATGAAGAGGAATTTCACCTTTCAACATGACGATGACCCCAAGCATATTTCCAAATCAACAAAAGAATGCCTTCACCAGAAGAAAATTAAAGTTTTGGAATGGCCCAGCCAGATCCCAGACCTAAATCCAATAGAAAATCTGTGGGGTGACCTGAAGAGGGCTGTGCACAAGAGATGCTCTCACAATCTGATAGATTTGGAGCACTTTTGCAAGGAAGAGTGGGCAAATATTGCCAAGTCAAAATGTGCCATCCTGATAGACTCCTATCCTAGAAGACTGAATGCTGTAATTAAATCAAAAGGTGCTTCAACAAAGTATTAGTTTAAGGTTGTGCACACTTATGCAACCAGCATATTGTACGTTTTTTTATTTTTTCCGCTAACAGATTTGTTTGTTTTTCAATTGAACTGTGCAGCTCTGATTTGTTTCACTGATATAATAACAGACCATTGGCATGATAGTTCCATCTGAGCTCATTGGACTTTGTTTCTTGTGCTAAGAGTGCAACGCAAAAAAAGTGGGAACTGCATTCCGTTCAAAACCAGCACTCTACTGACTACTGCTAAAGATTAGAAAATATCATACAACAGTTCAAACACAGCAAGAAGACCCAGAAGGCATTTATTCCAGAGAGACGCATGTGAACTACACACATGGAACTAATGTATACCTAGAGGGCTGACAACAACTACAGAGATTTTTACTGACCACCCAGTGTGACAACAGACCTCCCAACTGTTCCTTTTTTGGAGGAATGTTTCTATTTTTGGGCTTGATTTACCCCTGCATAGGATGTCCCTGTTTTTTGGCGGTATCTTATTTTTAGTCTTGATTTACGCCTCCACCCAATTTTCTGAAGCCCCCGTTATCACATAATTTTTGAAGCTGTCTAGCACACAGAAAGCCACAATGCATGACCAACATACTAGTGGCACCAGTAAAGAAAGAGGACACATCTTACAGCTCACATTTTCATAACAAATATAAATTAACTTGTGTGTTGATTTTGTAATACAATTCATTAAAGTCTACGTATTTTACACTGTCTGGTAATGTGAATACATCTTTCCATCACTTTTGTCACTGTCTCTTTTTTAAACGTTTTTCTGATTAGTAATCCACATTCTTACTAGAAGCAAGAAGAGTTGTGTGCTAGTTGGTATTCAAACGGTATACTAAGTAGACATCCAGGTTTTTGTCGGAATGTTCCTATTTTTCAAGATCCTTTGATCCTATTTACAATGTCTGCAAGTTGAGAGGTATGTGTAACAATCAACATGATGTCTGCTTAGTCTGAAATGGTCATATACACTGACACACAGATGTGAGTTTTTCAGTAAGCTCTTAGAAACCTGGACCACCATCCACTCTTGAAGGATGGCAACGTACTCTAAATCACTAGCAAAATTCAAATAAAAGCTCTGCTGCTAGCTGTCTTAGACACCATAGAATACCTAAAAGCAGTCTAATACCCTTTAGACTTATATACTGGTCAGCTGGAGCTAAGCCACATTTAATTGTCAATACTTCAGTGATTTATCTGTGGTAAATTTTCAGAGTAGTGGTAGTGCTGTGGTAGCATTGTCGCCTCACAGTATTGACATCTCTGGAACCACAGGGTTTATTAAAGAAGTGTAACTGGTAAACTCTTCAGCATAGACCATTTTCATAGTGGTAGTACTCTGTAGGCTCTGGGCGGCCATGGTGGTGCAGCGGTTAGCGTTGTCACTTCACAGCAAGAGGTTCTCTGGTTCGAAACTCAGCTGGGGTGCCTTCTGTGCAGAGTCTGCATGTCCTCCCTGTGGTCGCGTGGGTTTCCTCCGGGTGCTCCGGTTTCCTCGCACATCCCAAAGACAGGCTGTAGGTGGATTGGACATTCTAAATTGGCCCTAGGTGTGAGTGCGTGCGTGTGTGTTCCTTCTGTGGAAGGTTGGGCATCAGGCTGGCAACTCAACACTATAAAACTCCACTGCCAATCATGAACTGACAGGTGATCCACTGTGGCGACCCCTAACCGGGAAAAAGCCGAAAGAAGAAGAAGTACTCTGTAGGCTCTAGGTGTTAAAATGGATTTTATAAGTCACAGTAAACACAATAACTACTAACTTTGTAATATTTTGTAAACAAATTACAATATCTCAGCAACTACTCAAGTTACACACATACTAGCAGTAGCGTTTTTCATTGGAGGCTAAGAAATTTTGTCTTTGCTTATTGGTTGTTAAGATATTTAGAAAAAGATTTCATTTGTGACAATGTAAATATTATATGGACAACAATTAATATGTTTTTACCTGCACTGGACAGCAGTCAAGTGTCAACACAGCTGTGTTTGTGTGTAAACGTTAAGATTAAATATTTAACACTTTGTATCTTGCATGGTTTGGAATTATTAATGCAAATTTGAGCAAGCAATATTTGACTTCTGGAGACATCAGGCGAATGTAAGTGGAGGCATCACTCGTCTCTAAAGAGTTAAATTATTACTATGTGTAATGTCCAAGGATATGGATACAATGTCAACTTCAAATCAAAATATCAGGCAGAAACGTTCTCACATTCACTATATATACACGACTGCTTAATTCTTTCATTATTTGCTGCATTACTCAGATCTTTCTTTAGTATATGCATGTGCACTGATGCTGTTACACTCTAAACCATTGTTTTGGTCTTTGTCATTACACAAAACATTCTTGTATTTATTGCCACACAGCACACAAGAGATGCTTATACCCAGAGACACACAACACACAAGAGGTGCTTGTACTTACCACCACACAACATAAAAGGGTTACTTGTACTTACTGACACACAACATACAAGGGTTACTTGTACTTACTGGCACACAACATACAAGGGATACTTGTACATACTGACACACAACATACAAGGGGTACTTGTACTTACTGACACACAACATACAAGGAGTACTTGTAATTGCTGACACATTTATTTATTTATTTTATTTATTTTACATTTGTTTACCGGGATATTCCGACTGGATATATGTCCATTTTCAACAGATGCCCGGGGAGAAAAGCTCCAAATAGACAAAATTATATAGATAACATTTGAAGGTATAAAACAAAGTATACAACAAAGTATAAAAACAAAGTGATTATATACAGTGGTTCGTGGTGTTCCCTAATAGGGACACACAACTCACATGGTCAGACACAATTAAAGGCAGGAGACATTAGATAGTATACAGAGATTAGTGAAGTAGTTACATGTTCCGATATTTAGAGATTATCCTTTCAGTATTTAACTTAATCAGGGTTGGTACATGGGCAAAGCCAGTTCATTTTGAGATACTGTTTGAGGTTATTTTTGAAGAGACCTATGGAGGATTGTAGGGTTATATAGTTTGGCAACGAATTCCAGGTTTTGCCAGCAAACAGGGATTCACCAGCAGCATTATTAGCTTTGTGGGTATGGACCAGTAGTTTGTTGGCTGATCGTAGGGATCTCAAGTTGCTATATGGCTTAATGATATTTATAAGTGAGGGGGTATCCTCAGGGTGGTACAAAATTTTGTGCGCTATTAAGAGTTGATATAATTGAATTAAGCTAGGCAGTTCTAGCCACTCTAGTTGTTTCAGGTTCTGGCAGTGGTGGGTTCTGTAAGTGGAGCCAGTGCTAAATCTGGCAATATGGTTGTAGCTATGGGAGAGCTTACCTATTTCAGATTTGTTGAGGTTTGAGAGTACCGGTGAGGCATATAAAAGAGTACAGAATAGGTGTGACCGGGCGATTGCAGTCCTAGCCAGTGGGGTTAAAAATGTTTTGTTTCTATACAGTGATCCATGCTTCTTATTGATGGTCTGTATGGTTATGTTGACCTGTAGGTCAAATTTAAGATTATTGTCTATGATAACCCCTAGGAGCTTAGTGTGTTGATCTGGGGAGATAGTGGTACCATTATTAGACGTGACAGAGAATGAAACTATTGATGAAGAAACGAAGAGATGGATAGGTGAAACACCCAGTTTCTCTTATAAGAACAACAAAAATTTAAAACGTCTGCTATGTGGAGAGAAGAGGAAGGATGTAGTTACACATTATGAATGCTTGGGCACATTCCCATGTGGGAAATGTAAAATGTGTGAAGTAATATGTGTTGAACAAAGATGCCAACACACAAACATGAGTTTTTTATTTGAACCAAGATTTTATGCTACATGCAACAGTACTAATATAGTTTACCTTGCTAGTTGTAATTATTGCCGAAGTTTTTACGTAGGAAAGACTTTGAAATGTTTAAGAGACAGAATATATCAACATCTATATGATATTAAGAATGAGAACATACAAAATGCTCTAGTGAAGCACATAATGGAACAAGAAGGACATAGTTTTAATTTCAGGGTATTACAACAAGTAAGACTGAACTCAAGAGGGGGAGATAATAATTATTTAGAAAGAATTGAGCTGCAATGGATTTTTAGACTCCGAGCTCACCTAGCACCAGGACTTAATAATAACATCAATATTAAGCCAGTGTTGGATGCACGCTCTATTAGAGTTAAATAATATGTAACTATCTCTTTTAGAAGTTGATTTTATACTTGATTAATTGGTGCACTTATGGTCATATGATGTGTATATATAAATTTGTTTGCATCATTTTAAAATTGTTAAGGATCTGAAGAAGCATACATTTGGCTATGTGAAAGCACTCATCCATTTTACTTTTGAATAAATCAAATATTGAGTACAACAGCTTGGATTATACAGCCGTGGTGGTTACTTCAGTATTCATTTCACTCTTGTTAGATTTTTGGCTGCAGGAACCTTTGGGTGGTGACTACAGTTTGTTTTGTGCATCAGGTTTATGATGCTAGTAAAGGAAAGGAGGGCTGAGGTGGTGTATGGTTTGGCCTAAAGCCATCCTGGGAGTTAGATAGCAAGCTATTCTGTGTAAGGTACTGCATTAGTTGCTTGTGTACACATTTCTCCACTATTTTGGACAATGGAGAAAGAATGGCAATGGGTCTATAGTTGGATATGTCTGTAGAACTTCCACCTTTGTGGAGTGGGATGATGTGGGATATTTTCCAGAGGGAGGGGATAGTGCTTTCGGATAAGTTTCTGTTGATTAGGATAGATATGGGATATGCAATGGCATCTGCTGCTATTTGTAGGTATTCTGCAGGGAGGAGGTCAGCAGCAAGGGTGGTAGGTTTTAGTTTTTTTATAAGTGTTTTGATAAAACTAGAAGCTATACTAGTTGGAAGCTAAATTGGGGGTGATTGGTGGGTAGATTAGGGGTGTGGTTTAGGTTTGTGGGGATTAGGTTATTTGCTAGGGATTGGATTGTTTCAGTGAAAAAGCTATTATAAGCAACAACTATGGTCTCAGGGGAGCTATGGGTGTGGTTAGCTGGGGTTGGGGTGGTAGAATGACCAGGATGTAGAAGTTGATTTAGGCCTGCCCAGAACTTTTGAGGGTGGTTTTGGTGTTTTTGTAAGAGATTTTGGTAAAAGCTTTTTTGTCTAGTAAAATAGATTTTTTTGTATCATTCCTGAGTTGATTATATTTTAAATGGTCAAGTGGGACTTTAGTTGATCTCCAGCTGGCCCAGGCTTTGTTTCTAGTTTTGATTTTAGATTTGGTATCCTTTGTGAGCCACGGTGCTGTATTTGATCTAGATTTTATTGCACGTGCTAGAGCATGGAAATCAATTATGCTTAGGAATTTAGTGTTAAAGTGAGCTACAGCCTCTTCTAGTGGTAGATTTTTTAGTTTTGACCAGTCAACTGCTTTTAGTTTGTTTAGGAAAATAGCAACGTCAAAGTTTTTCCTGTTTCTAAGTATTTTATATTTGGTCTGGTGGGGGGTTCCTGTCTTATGTTTTATGATATAGGTTAGTAGATGGTCACTAAGGTCGTCAGGGAGAGTGCCAGCTGTGTATAGTTGGTGTTGGTTATTAACTAGGATCCAGTCTAGGATGCTTTCCCTGTTGGTTGGTTTGTTTATCCTGGTGGGAGTGGTTATGGTCTGTTTAAACCCAGATAACACTGACTCCAAGTATTTCCAAGTAATTCCCAAGGCTTTGGTATGTATGGATATATGTTAAACTATGTTAAACTAACTTTTGGTTGTAAGTTGTAATTAGTTTTATTTTTGCAACAATTTATGCACTGTTATAGCCGTATTTTATACACTTGCAGGATATTTTGAGCTGCAGGTTATAATTTTCAGGGCTAATGTAAGGGGAAGCAGATTAAAAGTACAGTATTCCAGGGTAATTATTTTAGATTTAAGTAATAAGATACTAGGGCAAACTAGTTAATTTAGACAGCATGGAGGAAGCCAATTTACTGTGGGGGACAGCCTAAAAGGTGCCTTTAGACCCAGGTCGGCATTATACAATTCATTGGATTTTTTTGTAGTACAGTATAAGGTATTAACCTTATTAAATTGCAGGTCAGACTTCAGAGACTTGTGTACTGGGGTACTGTTTCTCAGGATAGCGTCCTTTTCAGGCAGGAGACTCTTTTACTGGGATAGTTTGAGGGCGTCTGAATAGAAACAAAATTATTAGGAGTGAGATCAGCACACATAACTAAACACCAAGCAAGCAGGCATATTCACATTCACTTCATTTCTAACACATACGGTAAATCAGGAGCTCCGTATAGCTACGAGGGACAGTATTTGCTTGATTTACATGTATGAGTCTGCAAACGGTGTAAATATGCAATTCTACAGTTATTTTACTTTAAACAGAAACATAACATACACGGGGTACTTGTACTTACTGCCACATAACATAGACGGGGTACTTGTACTTGCTGCCACATAACATAGACGGGGTAATTGTACTTACTGCCACATAACATACACAGGGTACTTGTACTTACTGCCACATAACATACAAGGGGTACTTGTACTTACTGCCACATAACATAGACGGGGTAATTGTACTTACTGCCACATAACATACAAGGGGTACTTGTACTTACTGACACACAACATACAAGGGATACTTGTATTTACTGACACACAATATACAAGGGGTAATTGTACTTACTGCCACATAACATACCAGGGGTACTTGTATTTACTATCCACAACATACAAGGGATACTTGTACTTACTGACACATAATATACATGGGGTACTTGTACTTTCTGCCACACAACATAAAAGGGGTATTTATACTTACTGCCACACAACATACAAGGGATACTTGTACTTATTGACACACAACATACAAGGGGTAATTGTACTTACTGCCACATAACATACAAGGGGTGCTTGTACTTACTGACACACAACATACAAAGGTTTTTTGTACTCACTACTACACAACATACAAAGGGTGTCTCTCACACAACATGAAAGGGATCTTGTACTTATTGTCATACAACACACAAGGGGTGCTTGTAATTACTGCCATACAATATACATGGGGTACTTGTACATATACTACACAACATCAAAGGGATCTTGTACTCATTATCACACAACATACAAGGGGCGCTTGTACTTAATGCCACATAACATACAAGGGCTGTTTTGTGCCCAACACTCTGGGAAGCCTGTTATACTGGCCATACCATTCATAATGGAGCCAAAAAGCAATAGCACAATTCATTTATAATATGGAAAATTTTATTTTATAATTATTTAGTTATCTTTCTGGCACTGTTACAAGAACAAGAGATATGAATTAGTTCTTTGACTTCAGTGGCCTGGAATTTGAATTTAGTTTTAGGCATGTGTCTAGTAAATGGCCATCTCTGCTTGCACCCTTTGAAAGAATAGTACATATTCCTTCATCACCTCAAACTCATCTTCATTCACAGGAAGATGAATTATCAAGGAAGATATGGCAGTATTTTTCATAAAATGAAGATAGATATGGTATATTGCCAGCATCTCAAATCTGTTTATTGTTTCCTAAGCACAGTTCCAATCAAATATACTAGAAAAGCCTGCTATGCAAAGATTTTTGATTATGGCCTCATTTAAGGATTGTACTTATTATTTGTTGGCCAGGTTAGTCCCACTAGACTAATGGCCTTTTTTCAGGAGATACCCATGGTGTTATTTTCACTACAAGGTGAATTTTGCCAGAACATTAGGGAACTACCCCTACTCTTATTTTGAAAGGTGTCACAGAATGTTTTGCGGACCCAAGCCACCACCAACTCAAACAGATGGGACCCCAGTTTAATATCCAAAGATTGACACACTCAGGAATACAGCACCCCCCCCCCCATGCTGCAGTACAGAGTCAGCATCCAGTCACTTGGCGTGGGAATAAAACCCACAGTCTTCTGGTCTTCCTGTGCCAAAAACAAGTGTGCTACCTATTGCATCAATGACATTGCCCAAACAAAAGAAGTTGAAGTGTCTTTAGAGGAAACTTTGAGTAATTCTGAAGTCCTTGAGGTTTACTTCAAGCAAAAAGCTGAAGTGAGACCATCCTGTACCTGAAAACAACCATAATGTACTTGGAAAAATGGTTTGATGTTAGTGACAAAAACATGTGTTTAAACTGTCAAGAACAGCTGTGAATGAATATTTTTTTTTTATTTGATGATCTAGTTGACATGATCACTGCTCTCAATTTGCAAGAAACTGTTGAAGGTAAACTTTTTGGTGACTATTCCATAACTTAGTACCTTTAGCATGACTTGTGCAAAATGATAGCTCTATCACCGGGGGAAAAGGTAGAAGATTTTGAAGGATGAATGAAATCTGCCTAATCTGTATCTTGAAACTGCTGTTGAACATACTAACAAATAATACAAGAAACCATTTCAGGGTAGAATTAATAAAGGCAAAACTGAATATGTGGAATAAATTACCACATGGCATGTACTATCTTTTATTCATACATTGTGTAGAACCAGTCATTTTTGTAGGTCATACAGTCCAATGTAAAGCACAGTTTATAAATCAAAAATAATCTTGTTGGACTTACAGGAATGTTGTTAAAAGACCATATTATTGATATAATTACCAAGATTTAGAGTGCACAGCAATAGTGTTTAATATGAAAAAGGTATAGCTGTCTTTCTTGCTTTGAAGCTATACTTGCATATAACAATCACTATAGATATATTTATAAAAGACATCTATAAATAGACAAGTTATTTGTTACAATGCAGGCAGTGCTCATTAGACTAGGTAAAGGTATACATATTGTGTGTGTGTGTGTGTGTGTGTGTGTGTGTGTGTGTGTGTGTGTGTGTGTGTGTGTGTATGCACGCGCCTTGGATGCTTCTGACTTAATAAATAGTAACAGTATATTTATTGTCCAGGCTTTTCAGTGGCCATGCATGTGTGCATCTGACACATGACCCCCCCCCCAGCCCAGGAATGGCAGACACGGGCATCATAGCCTGAGCTATCATTGATAATGTATCATGTTATTGGTATGATTTAGGGGCAACCTCATGATTAGCATAATCACTGAATTATGAGGCCGATTTTATAACTTTGGTCAGGATATTTTAGGAGACTGCTTTACGGTAAGCAACTTAGAGAATCAGACCATAGTAGTTATCAAAGTATACTACCATATAGAATCAGACCATAGTAGTTATCAAAGTATACTACCATATAGAATCAGACCATAGTAGTTATCAAAGTATACTACCATATAGAATCAGACCATAGTAGTTATCAAAATATACTACCATATAGCATCAGACCATAGTAGTTATCAAAGTATACTACCATATAGAATCAGACCATAGTAGTTATCAAAGTATACTACCATATAGAATCAGACCATAGTAGTTATCAAAGTATACTACCATATATAATCAGACCGTAGTAGTTATCAAAGCATACTACCATATAGAATCAGACCATAGTAGTTATCAAAGTATACTACCATATAGAATCAGAACATAGTAGTTATCAAAGTATACTATGATATAGAATCAGACCTTAGCAGTTATCAAAGTATACTACCATATAGAATCAGACCTTAGTAGTTATCAAAGTATACTACCATATAGAATCAGACCATAGTAATTATCAAAGTATACTACCATATAGAATCAGACCATAGTAGTTATCAAAGTATACTACCATATAGAATCAGACCATAGTAGTTATCAAAGTATACTACCATATAGAATCAGACCATAGTAGTTATCAAAGTATATTGCCATATAAAATCAGACCATAGTAGTTATCAAAGTATACTACCATATAGAATCAGACCATAGTAGTTATCAAAGTATACTACCATATAGAATCAGACCATAGTAGTTATCAAAGTATACTACCATATAGAATCAGACCATAGTAGTTATCAAAGTATACTACCATATAGAATCAGACCATAGTAGTTATCAAAGTATACTACCATATAGAATCAGACCATAGTAGTTATCAAAGTATACTACCATATAGAATCAGACCATAGTAGTTATCAAAGTATACTACCATATAGAATCAGACCATAGTAGTTATCAAAGTATACTACCATATAGAATCAGACCATAGTAGTTATCAAAGTATATTGCCATATAGAATCAGACCATAGTAGAAATCAAAGTATACTACCATATAGAATCAGACCATAGTAGTTATCAAAGCATACTACCATATAGAATCAGACCATAGTAGTTATCAAAGTATACTACCATATAGAATCAGACCATAGTAGTTATCAAAGTATACTACCATATAGAATCAGACCATAGTAGTTATCAAAGTATACTACCATATAGAATCAGACCATAGTAGTTATCAAAGCATACTACCATATAGAATCAGACCATAGTAGTTATCAAAGTATACTACCATATAGAATCAGACCATAGTAGTTATCAAAGTATACTACCATATAGAATCAGACCATAGTAGTTATCAAAGTATACTACCATATAGAATCAGACCATAGTAGTTATCAAAGTATACTACCATATAGAATCAGACCATAGTAGTTATCAAAGTATACTACCATATAGAATCAGACCATAGTAGTTATCAAAGTATACTACCATATGGAATCAGACCATAGTAGTTATTAAAGTATACTACCATATAGAATCAGACCATAGTAGTTATCAAAATATACTACCATATAGAATCAGACCATAGTAGTTATCAAAGTATACTACCATATAGTTAAACTGACAGTAGGTAGGAGTACTGCTAATGGACCTCAAGACTGCAGTGAGCACACAGGAGTGCATAAATGCAACAGGTACAGTAACAGAGCAGAGGTGTATGTAGGGTAACTATACACCTGGCATTATGAGGGACTGACATGATTGGGGGGGCAACCTGACATGGTACAGAAGGGAAGGCAGGATGTGTTGTAGCCTTGATTAGGGGATTGCCTCACAAAATGTAAGGGACAGGGGAGGACAGGTTGCAGACTTGCTCGGGGGGGTCAACCAGCCAAAGCAGAATAGAAAGGGCAGGATATGTTTCTAGTCCTTCTGGAGGGTGAGGCTCAACCTGACAGTACTACTGGAATATGGTCAGACCCAGTCACTGTTTTGCTATGCAAATGGATTACATAACATGCTATGGAGATAAAAGGTCTCTAGTATACTGGACATAGACTGTACTATTAGCACATGCCCAGCAGACAGAAAGCATGGCTAATATGCCCACTGGTGCCACACTATGGCACAATGTCAGAACAGTTACATCATAGTGGCACTCAGGGCTAAAGACACTGAAAGGAGGCTTGGGATAACACTGAGTCACTTGTCATCTGGCATGGACAGTCACACAAGCGCATAGTGATCCACAAATGTAACCCAAATTTATGCACATCTTGTTAATAGTTGGAAAAGTTCACCACACAAGAGAAAGATGTGCTTCAACAGGCCTTATGTATGTGTGGCATGGGGATCCTTGAGAAGAGTGAAGTAAAGAAGGCCTTCCAGAATCAGGTGCTTTGTTAATCAAGGTTAAACTATACCTAAAGTCCACTCTTCAAATTTTCCCTTAAAACAGCCTTCCCTGAACTGTACTGCTGATCTAACCAGCGTATTCTATATCTAAAAAGCTCAACTCTACTTGATTCCTAAGTAGAATATTCTCTATCTGTAAAGCCTAGCTCTTGCTCCTAAAGTACTTTTACTTGATATAGCACTTTTAGTCTTTTAAAGTCCTTGTCTATTCCTTCTAGCATGTCTCCTGCTCAGCTGGTGAATCTGGGAATATTGAGGCAATGTTACAATTGTCTCATGTACACGGACAACCAGGCTGAGCTCTCTCAACATAGGACTGGTAAGACCAGACAGGAGGAGAAGGTAACCACACACTAGTACTATCACAACTTCAAATCATGCAGATAAATACACAAAGACATATTCGGAGGCCCTGATCAAAAATCTACCAAAACAGCAGAGGCCACCAAAGCAGACACCCAAACAACTGCCACCTCAGGACACAACACATGCAACACATAGACCACATAGTCAGTGTGCCAAACACAATGCCAGACACACATAGTCAGACACGCACTCAGGTCTCTCAACAGCAGGCTGTCATTGTCCACGCTGGTGTGGCAGGTATGACCCTGACCTTGAGCAGTATCCTACCTTCACCAAGAATGATGCCACAATACAGAGACAAGATGATCAGCTTTAATAATTGGCTTAAACTCTGGTGTCATTCAAATATCTGTCTGCCTGGGATGACATGCTGGACAAGTCACGCTTCCGCAAGGGACGGCTTGCACCTGTCACCGTCTCAACCTCAAGATGCACACACTCGAGGCCCTTCTCAGTATGGAGAACACTGATGTCTGTGCTGTGACTGAAACCTGGTTCAAGGCAAACACCATCATACGTTCATAAACTCAAATGCCATGGAACAACTAGTCACCATTCCCACAAGAGGAGATAACATACTAGATCTCATCATCACGAACATGGGGTCACAATGTTCAACACTGAATCACTTACAAATGCCTTCTACCAGCACCTACAGGACTGCATGGATCAGGCAATCCCAAACAAAACAAAGACCAGTTTGGTGGACCCCAGCCATAAACAAGCTCTACAACAAATGATCATCATAAGTAAAAATTAAGATCTCTCATAAAACATCCAAGGCAAATTTTGGGCCTCTCCCTGTTCGCATCTACTTTCAGAAGTACAAGCAAACACAGGAGGATTATGGCTGACAAAATTTGCAGATGAAACTGGCCTGGGAACCATGACCAAAAATTAAAAAAAAAAAATGCATGCATATACCCTTGGAAAAAAAAAAAGGTTACCCTAGCTACATATATGGCGGCAACCCACTAAGCACAGAAGTAACCTTTTTGATATCATGTCCCTCTGTCCTCTCTCTCTCACGCCTCATGGCTTCCTCCCTCCTCCCTCTACGTACTATATCGCAGCCCCCCCATCCTCAAAAAATCACTCCACTCACCCTTCATAACATACTATTTTCATCTTGTAACTCTTTCAGCTCTGACTACTCAGACTATAAGAACACCAGGCAGCATATTTTCATCTAGATCAAGGAAGTCATCGTCCCCTGTACTCATCGAACCTATGAACACAGATTGGTACAGTATATCAAGATTGTTGAAGTTATGATAAGACAATAGTACAGGTATGTTGCAGGATCACTGATATGTTACTCCATGCCAAGAGAAATAAGTTGACCACTAGGTAGATTGATTTCTGGTATCCGTCACTGTGCCATGCTGTGGTCTGAGGGCTGTGGATGGGAGTCATAAACCACTGTTCACAGACAACAGTGGACATCATATTTATGTCCATGAGACCAGAATATGGGGGACTCCATGGGTGGCAATATGTGCAGCTACCAACTCAATAATCCTATAGAAAGTCACCTTGCTTGAGACCTGGCAGTGGTTTGGATATGGGAACTATGCTGAAGGAAACTGTTTAAGTGTCTGAAGTGGATGTGCAAGGTGAGTAGTAGCATTTGTCATTCCAGTAGGACAGTGACTTGCAGCTGTGAGTAGTTTGCTCATGAAAGCACACACACACACACACACACACACACACACACACACACACACACACACACACACACACACACACACACACACACACACACACACACACACACACACATTTCAACCATGGGCATTAATGCCCTTCTAGCTTGCCAATATACCAAAACACTTGTTCCCATAATAAATGTCCAGGCTGTTCTTAAACATATCTAAACTAGCACTTGTTTTAATGTAATTTGGTAGTCTGTTCCATGCATTGGGTGCTATCTCTGAGAACCAATTAGTACACTTCTCATTCCTATAGAATATAGGGTTACCACCTGTCCCACTTTGTGAGGGACAGTCCCTCTTTGGGCAGTTGTGTCCTGCAACAAAAATTGAAAAAATGGCAAATGTCCTGAGATTTTAGGACAAAATTATTTCCTATATTTTATGTAATAGTTGCATAAAACAGTTATTCTGTATCTGAAACACCTAAATGTTGTGAGAAACAGAGCAAGCAAGTAAAATGTTACAAGAATAAGGTTTTATTTAGGCACAAAAAGTGAAGCTCTGTTCCTTGGTACTGGCCATGGGTATGTTTTGCTCTGCAAAATCTGACGTTTGGACCAAAAATGCCCAATTTGGGCATTTGAAAAGGTGGCAACCCTAATAGAATCTTCTACATAGGTTGCCTGATGATTATCTAGTACTTTTTGATAACCCCAAACATTCCCAGAGGTAGTTGTCTTTAAATGCCCTATATACTTGAATAAGATCTCTTAGATATCTATAAGAGACACTGTACAAGTTCAGATATTTTAGTTTTTCATAATAACTTAAATTTTCACATCCATGGATGCCCTTGGTATATGTCTGCTGTACTCTTTCCAGTTTACTCATGCTTGTTTTCTTATAGTGTTTCCATATTGTTATTCCATACTCAAGTTTGGGTCTAATGTAACTAACAAACAATGACTTTATCATTTTTGATTTCCTAGAATGTATAAATCTTTTTATACGACCTACAGTTCTATAACTATCATTAACCAATTGGTTGCTATGATCAGAAAAACTCATAGCGGAATCTACCCATATACCCAGGACCTTAAATGAGTCTACAGTTTCAATCACTGTGTGCTGTATTAAATATTCACCTTTCAGTTTATGTCTCCCAAATCTCATATGCTTAGTTTTTGATGTATTTATCAGCATATTATTCTCATGTGCCCAAATGGTCAGTTAGTCAAGTTATTTTGCAGACATGCTTTATCTGTAACACATGTAATCAGTTTACCCAATTTCAAGTCATCTGCATATAGACTGTAGAACGCCTCAGATGAAAAAATTAGGTATGAAAGATACAATCTAAACAAGTAAGGGCCTAGGACAGAGCCCTGTGGGATACCTGACTGTAACCAAGGATTTCACCTGTCCAGTTGCTGTATGACACTTGCCATGTCCTATTTGTAAGCCATGCAGCTATCCATCTTATCAAGAGTACATCAATATCTAGTTGTACAAGACCTCTCAACTGTCCCTGATCTTCAGGGACGTCCCTGATTTAGACTCAGATTTTAGGTCTGTCCCTCTTAATCCTTCTTAAAACTGGTGACTGCTGAAGAAAAGGTAGTGAATTGCCCTTAATATATAATGGTAGTAATTCAGAGTTATAGACGTGTGATGTCAGAAAATCTATATAAATCCACATTCTCTTATTCTGCAAATGTTTCAAGTTAATAGCACAAATATTTTAAAAATGTCCCTGATTATTGTGTATTTGTCCCTAATTCTGTTGAGATTTGTCTCTGATCGGCTGAGAGCTATGAGTTGTACTAATTTATTGATCAGTGTTATGTGCATGACCCTGTCAAATGCTGAAGCTAAATCTATATAAATTACATCACAGCAACTTTTTTTCATTCATAGCTGTTATATTGTTATAGAACATCATGTTACAAGTGATAATAGATCTGTTTTCAACATATGCATGCTGATATATGGTTTCAACTCCCAACCTATCCAGTACTGACAATAACTTCTCCAATATTACCTTCTCCATTATTTTTCCACAACATGAAAGTAGACTTAAGGGTCTATATGACTCTGGGTTTGTCCTACTCCCCTTTCCCTGGAAGACAGATTTAATAACCTCCAATCTTGAGGAATATCCCCATATTTATATGACATAGTAAATAATAGATATAATGGTATTGTAAGTTCTTGCTGAAGTGTTCCAGGTCATTGTTACTAATTCTATCTCCTCCCTGTTTTTTGTTTGGATCTAGTTTGCACAGTTCTTTTTCAATATAATCTAATCTGATTCCAGTATCTGAGGTTACCTGGATGTCACTAGGACAACCTATCACCCCTTTTGTGGACCCAAACTGTTTTACATAAGATTTTGTAAATATATCTATAATCTGTTGTGTCTGAGAATAAATTTTAGAATCTGCACACAGTTTATCAACTTGTGTGCTTTACTCCTTCCACATCTTATGTATCTATAAAAAAGGTCTCCTGTTATGCTCAATGTCTTTATATACATTTTTTCAAAATTTTCTTGATCTTGTCTCACACTATGCTTGATCTGTTTGTCCAGCTTGTTTATTTCACTTTTCAAAGTTGTCATTCTTCTCTTCCATTTGTTATATTTTTGTCTTTTACCTTAATTAAATATCTTGTTCTTATGGAAATACACCCCCCCCCGATGTCGTATGCCTAGATCCTGATGTTAAACATTTTTTTGATTTTTTTTGCACTCAGTTTCTCTTTCAAAATGTTTCACATTCCATCTGCAGTTTTTCCACAGAACACCTCACTCCAGTTTGTTTTACATAGTGACTGTTTTGTTTCCATATAATCTGTAATTAATCTTCTGTGCATTGGTTTAGACTTTGGTTTGGCAGCATTATCTAGCAACAAATTAGCCTTCATAACCCCATGATCATTGCATGTCAATGGTGGTAAAACTTGACTTGAAGTAACAGTAATTTCTTTAGGAACACAAACAATGTCTAGTATGTTCTGTCCTCTGGTAGGTCTTTTTACAATCTGAAGCAATTGTTGTTCCTGAATAAACGTGAATAATTTCCTTACTAACGTTGTTGAATCAATATTATTCCAGTCTGTTTCTGGTAAATTTAAGTCCCCAGCTAATAATATTCTTCCCTGCTGTGTTTCATGCAAGAAATCTATGAATTTCTCTAGGCCATCTGCACTTGACTTTGGTGGTCCATACACTCAAATAATTGTTATGTGTTCCAGGATTGTCTTTATTGTCACAGTTACACAGTCTATAGTATTGGTGTTATCATTTAACATGTAATAATCACAAGTCTCATAATTATCTTTAATCCCTATCGTAACACTTCCACTTAATTTTTTGTTAGAATGTATATTACAGTAAAAACATTTATACCCTAACAGAACTGTTTTTCAGTCATTGTTCTTTAACCATGTTTCACAAACAATAACATCAGTCTTGTCAGAACGTAGCAACCCCCCCCCAAAAAAAAAACTTTATTATTAATGTGTCCATTAACAACCATCAGAGATGCATCAAATGTTGCTATCTGTGAACTGTTAAATTTACAACCTGGCAAAAACCCTGCCTAGTGTTTGTCAAACATTGCAAAATATCTGGTGCAAAAATTCTCTTCCCTGATCTTGACAAATGCATGCCATGCTATCTGAACACATCTGCCCAAAACTAGGCTTGGATGCTCTACACACTTCCATTTTTTTTAAATGGGACGTTTTTGCCATGTAGGCATTTACCTCAAAAATCTTTTCATTCACAGTAACCTGACTATCCTTTCTTTAGGTGACTTTGTGAAAAATATGTCCTAACACCAGTACAACCTATACTATCTAAGAGAACTGTTAGTTCCCTACTAACAGTCAGAAAATCCTTGTGGATGACATCATTTGTACCAACATGAATAAAAATGGATCCGTACTTCCTTACATTAAGGCGTTCCAAGGCTTGTTTCACATCTTCTATTTTTGCTCCAGGCAAGCCTAACACTACTCGATGTTCATTATCATCTCTGCAAATATAAGTATCAGTTCCACTAATAACTTAATCTCCAGTTACAAGAATATCTTTGCTGGTCATCTCTGAAGAATCTTCAGCTTCTAATACAGTAATATCTGCTCTATCAATTGTTACGATGGATAGATCTTCATCACCATTAGTCTTATTAATCCCACTGTTTTCATTGCTAGTGGATGGGTGCACATTTCATGATTACACATCAGGTTTATGCAAGTGTCATACATCAGTGTTTTTCAACCACTGGTCCACGGACCGGGTTCAGTCTAGTAGAAATTTTCTGCTAGTCCAGTGGCCTGATGGTCTGGGAACTGTCATATTTACTTTTAACAAAAAAAAAAATACATATTTTTTTAAGGGTATTCTTCTGGCATGTGTCTGGCTGCAGCATGGTCGCACAAACCTATTCCTTTCCACGTGCCATGCACCGGGAATTTAAATTCAAAAAGAAATGCCTCCAGCGGGGACAGTCCTTGTGTGTGCTGCAGACAACAAAGATGGACATGTAAGGAGTGTGCATGCGTGTGTGTGTGTGTGTGTGTGTGTGTGTGTGTGTGTGTGTGTGTGTGTGTGTGTGTGTGTGTGTGTGTGTGTGTGTGTGTGTGTGTGTGTACGTGTATCTGAGATACCTTTCAACTGCCCAGATTTTTGCAGAAAGTCCAGACTTTTGTTTCATATTTTTGGTCTATTCCTCATAAAAACTGTGATTTTCTGATAAATCTCTGGGATGATCTAAGTACTGATGTCATTAAATAATGACATACGTTTGAGTTTCAGATTTCATATCCTTCAGAAAAATGCATACTAAGAAAAATCCTGTTTTTCTTAGCAACTTTCTGGTTGTAAGAGCATTATTTAAAATCTGTCCCTATTTTTGGGCCTTTGTCCCCCACCTCCATTATGTCAGGCTTTGTCCGGATTTTTTTTTTGCTAGGAGGTTAAGAAGTATTGTCCAGATTTTCAGATTTTCACCTCATATTTTTGGTCTGTTCCTCATAAAATTTGTGATTTTCTGGATATTTGTGGCAAATTAGTGAGGATTGAATTCACTAAATAATGACAGGCATTTGAGTTTCAGACTTTATACCCTTTAGAAAATGTATGGTAATACAAGACCAAAGTTTATGACAGCAACGTTTAAAATGTATCCCTGTTGTTCAGGCTTTGTCCCGATATATTGTGCTAAGAGGTATTTGTGTGCGTGCATATTTATGTGTGTGTGTGTGCGTGTGTGTGTGTGTGTGTGTGTGTGTGCGCATGTGAATTCCTTGAGAAATGCATCTGAAACTCAGTTGTTTGGCAATTTGGTGGTTGGAGCAGACGGTATTGTTTCGCGGTCAATAGTGTAGGAATGCAATGATTTATTGCATTTCTCACTTAGTATATTTGATTTCTATGGTCACACAATGTATCTATATCTTTCTCAATTGGTGAGGTTGCTGTGTTGGCATACGACTCTCAAACAGTGATTGTTTTAATTGGTTCCTTATAAATAATGTTTTTTTATTTTTGCCTTAGCGGTCCACAAAATAATTCTCCTAATTTCACTGGTCTGCAAGGGTAAAAAGGTTGAAAACCATTGTCATACACTATTCTGAAGATACTGTCTATTGCTTCCTCTGTCCCTAGGTGTGGAAACTCCAACAGCTGTGACCTATGCTCTTCTGTCTCCACCATGGGCACCCCCACCCCCAGGAAAGTCAGTCAAGATCCCACAGTTTAATGCTATCACATTTCCGTTTAGCTTTGTCACATTTCCCTTTAGCTTTGCTATACATGTCCATTTGCAGGGTCATGAATGGCAAATGCTTAATGGAATACCACATAGGGACCACAGTAGGATTATTTTACATGCTCCATATGTGGCATGCTATCAACTGGAAAAGATGTCTCCAATCCTGGCACTGCAGGACCACGTGGTGTACCCAACCTTTCACCAATGGAAGCTCCACTCCATTGCCGTAGAATGTGATCCCTGACTCCCCCAGTCCCGTAGCCATCTATCACATCCATCACCCTTGGGCCTTCCACCAATGATAACATTACTGATCCCAGTCATTGTGACCCACCCTGCCCCACCACACCTGTGTGAATGATGAAAACTGTGTCCTGACTGACTCCCTGGCCTTTTAGGATTTGATAATGTCTAATGCATAGCCTGGCTAGTCTATGCAATATAATACATACTGCATATGTGTTCATAGGTTCATAGGTTCATATCTGCCCTAGGGCATTTATAAGCCTAGCCAGAATGTGTTTGGCTTTCGCCACCCATTTTAAATTTATTTTGCTATGCCCTTTTTCGAGGTTAGTATACTGTGCCTCTGTCTAACAGTGACACAGAAGTGATACCCGGGGTAAACCTATGATCATCCATCCACTCATCAAGATTCCTCTTGAAGAGAGTCAATGAGGGACTCTGCCTAACCTGGACTGGGATTTTATTCTTATGAATCTGTCCCTCCAGCATGTCCTATTTATTTCAATGCTGAGGTTGGGTTGGACATGGCTTTATATGTCAGGCACAGATCACCTCTGAACAGGTGGTATGCCACTGAGTAGAGCTGGCATATGGCATCTGTTTGAGCCCTTTGATACTCTTGGTGAGGTACTTTTGGGGTCTTTCCAGTTGCTGCAGGTGCCTGGTAAGGTACATCCCAATGATCTAGATGTGAATCCCTTCATGATTAGGTGGGCTATATAAAATGTTTGTCAAATGAGAGATCAACTTGGGTCCCCAGGTCCCTAATTACTTCTTCTGTACTTAATGGATTACCACCTATGTGGTAATTTGTGGGCACTTTGTTTTGCCAAAGGGATGACTATACACTTTTGGCATTATGGCTCTGGCACCAGTTGTCTGTTTCTGGTCAGCCACAGTCCTTCCGTGTTGGCCTGTACGAAATATATACCAAACAAGAGAGGTCCCAGGACTGAGCCTTGTGGGACACCACTTGTAACTGGTTTGGAGTCTGACATGGCTCCAGCAATTCTAACCATGTGGGTTCTGTCCTTGAGCCAGTTTGCAATCCATCTAGTGACATAGGGGTTTATATTTAAGCTGGTGAGCTTATCTATAATGCCTATTGTATCGAAGGCTTTAGGTAGGCTGTGTGGACCACCTTCCCTCATCAATCGCCTTGGTGACTGTTTCAAAGAAATCAACCAGGTTTAAGAGGCAGGATCTGCCTTTAACAAAGTTGAACTGGGTAGGATCCAGTGTCTGTAGGTCCCCAATATCTTTATTTATGAGGTCCATGATGATCCTTTCCATAGCTTTGCAGACCAAGCTAGTCAGGCAATAGTTTCCAGGATCCGTTGAGGCACCACCTTTATGGAGAGGGACCAGGGCACATATCCTGTAGTAAGGCTGAGATTGAACAGTAGTTTTATGTTTGGGTTTAGCTCCCATTGATGCTGTGTTTTTGCTTTGGACCTGAGCATCTGCCCTTTGGTGGGGAGAAGTTTGTGAACCTGTCAGCTAGGATGTTGGCAATGTCTCTGGGTTCAGTGTATTTTTTGTCATTTTGGACTAATTCTGAGCATATCTGGGAATTACCACCCAGGTTCCTAACATAACTAAAGTAAGCCTTGTGATTATCCTTAGTGTCCTGTGCAATTTTTCTCAATACTGATCAGTGATGCCTTCTTTTGGGATTTTGCTCTATCATTTAGTAGCTTCCTCCTTCTATTGTATAGTTTGTTTATGGCTGGGGTACACCAGACAGATCCATGCATTCCTGAAGGTGTATTCTGTGGTCTGGGACGTATTTTCCACAGGCCTGGGGCTTTGAAGGATTCCACCTCGGTTTTATGGTCTGATCTTACCAGTGAGGGGTCTGGAGCATAGAGTCCCCATGTTGGTGATGATCAGGTTTTCCCCTCTTTGGGGGTGTTTGGAGAGACCTTCATATTTACTGTTAGTTGCACATGGATAGTCTCTGATATGTTCTCCATGCTAAAGAGTTTCATCTTGAGGTTTAGACTTCTTTGAGTAGCATTACTCTTAGTTTCTTATCCTTGTGATACCTATGGAGGTGGGTTAATATCCAAAGCCCAGGGTGACAGGTGCAAGCTGTCCCTAGCGAAGCATCATGGCTCATGTCATCCCAAGCTGATAGGCATTGGATCCCCTTTGAATGACACCAGTACTTATGCCAGTTGTTGAAATTGATCATCTTGTCTTCATATTGTGGCATCATTCTTGGTGAGGGTAAGATGCTACTCAAGGTCAGGGTCATACGCCTGGGCTCCTTTATGTCTCTTATCATGTAGTCCAGGGAGGGCGATCTCAGGTCATTCACACCAGCATGCCTTGGAGTGACCTGAGTGCTTGTGTTATGTGGCCTGACAGGCTGCTCAACTATAGATTCACCTATTACAAGTGTATCAGGTGTGTTGTTTAGTCTTAATGGCTGTGACTGTTCACACTGGCTTTGTGAGATATGTGTTTTGTTTTGGAGATCTTATTTTCCGAGCCTCGGCATGTTTTTGTGTAGACTGGAAATTATAGTAGTGAGGTTCCTTCTCCTCCTGACTGATAGTACATCACATACTCAGTGTGGAACAGCACAGACCACAAATATATTACTGCAGGTTTCCTGACCATACATACAGCAGTACACCCCCCAGATGTATCCAAACAATGGAAGTGGGCGTTCAGAAGTTTGAACTCACATTCATTGATGTTATATTCCATCTTTGCTGTAGCCTGAGGGCTGTAGATATCCAGATATCCAGCATTGTCTGCAATTGATAACAATTGACACCATTACGAGTGATCTAATACCTACTTAAATGGGACAAGAAAATGGGGACTCTATGTGTGGAAATATGTACACCTACGAATGAGATCATCCTGTAAAAAGTCACCCTGCATGAAACTCTTTTAGAGCTTGTATATGTGCCAGATGTAGGAATCATGGGAACTGCCTGGATGGTGCATAGACATATTATGTATAATACCCTGTACAATGTGTCTGTGCAGCATCTGGCATCTGGTAGTTGATGGAATGGAAGCCTACCAGTCAGTATACCAGAAGTCATTTGGTGCAACTGGGACCTTGATAGCAATGCAAGTGCAGTCAGTAGCCACCAGGCCTTCAGGGAAATGGCCCATGTCATAGAATGCCAACATGAAAGTGGTTGTCTCCCCTGCAGTCCATGGAAAATAAATATGCTCCTTCAGATTTTACAGCATCATGTCAAGAAACAGATGTTAGATTCATGAGGCCAATACCAGCAACACTCCTAATGTGTCCCTTGTTTAATGCTGAAAGTTCCATGTATTAAGGATGGTTAATGTTATACAAACCTTTGTGCCCACTGGGCTAATCATTCCACACATTCCCCTTGATTCCACTTGAGAACAGCACATGCAAATTAACTCCTGTATGATGTATTTGTCAACAGTGTAAGAGCTGACAATGTCCCAGTCATGAAAGTGATGGTATGTCACCCACTGGAAGACTTTTGTGGCATAGAGAATAGGGATATGTAACACTGAAGACAGTGCTTCTGAAAGTAGCCACTAATACATGCTGTCCAGCTACTGCAGGTGTTACTCCTAGCATCTTAGTGCGAGAGATACTCCTAAGACACTGTCAAAGCCTGGTATTTAGAATAAGTTATAAATGCAACCCATCTTGCTAATTTTATGTTTCTGAATTGTGCCAGCATGTTTGATTTCATCATTTGTATATGCAGTACATTTCATTAGCATGTTGGCACTCACCTGCATATCATTACGCAGGCATTAGCATTCAATATAAATCCTGCTATTTCTTAGGTGGCATAACTGCACTGCATGTGTCTCTGAATTATCCAGTCTCTGCATGTTACCACTCACTGCAGTATTTTGCATAACTCACTGTGGTATTTCTTTCTGAATACCCCCCCCCTTTTTTTTCTCAGTTTGCAATTTGCATCAATGGCCAAACAACACGAAATAAATATACATGCAAAGGTATTTCTCAGCAATCAAAAAAAGAAATAAATAAAGAAAATAAAACCAGACAGAGACATTGTCATTCTTTACAGGTTAAAACTTCTCCTCTGCATCCAAGCATTCCATGGCCAAATCTGCTCTTTTTCACATTCTTCTCAATGACTCTGTTCTTCATATCAGCATTTCTAAATATATCCTTTATCATGTGGAAGGAAGCTACATGTAATAAAATAGCAAGGTGCACTACAGACCACAGCCAGAGTATGCACCACTGCACAACCCTGTCGATAAATGCCATTCCTCCAACATCAACCTACAATCATCTTAGAACTTCTCAATAAAAAAATCTCTCGCCAGACAAACTCATGTCATTTTATCTCCTATCACATCAACACCATACCAATCAGCCCCCAGGATATTTATCAACAAAGTCACAGAATCTATAAACAAATACAATGACCCCCTATTAATGCTATCATTTCTCCACATCTTGAAATAAACTGCTGTTCATATGGGCTGAAACTTAAGTTTCAGTTTGTTTTGCAACAGTGTGCCGAAAAGGGCACAGGCTGTACTTGTATTAAGTCATACACTCATACCCTTTAATACACGCTTGACAATGTTACCAATTGTTGCAACTTTTGATTGTTTGCACTACTCATGCATGTTTGCAACACACTTTAGCTGTACTAAATACTCTTAACACTTGTCAGCTTTACAAATAAAGGGTTGCGTTTTCATGTTTGTGCTCTGTGAACATTGATTTATCACACAGGCATAACTGCTCTAGACAAACTAAAGCTTACCTAGCCCAGAGGTATTTGTTACCACCACGCTGAGCATTGAACTCACAAATATATGGTGTTGTTTGAATTTTAGCAAATGTTAGAAACTGTAAAACCTGTAAATATTTACTAGATGATACATGACATTTTTTACGTTGGATACAATATTAATTTGTATCAATGTTGGTGCACATGAATGTCTTAGTTTGAATGTTATACCTGCTTTCTGAACTAAAGCTTGACCATTCTCATGCTATTTATGAATATATGTATATAAGCATGTTCTTCTTCAGTGTCTGCCAAATAATCTATAAATTTGATGCCTTTCTATACCAGGTCTCCAGAGGACATTTCCTGGCATAAAGAAAAATAAATAAAATAAAACATATTTCTAAGAAAGTACAGTTGTATAAGGTACTTGCTTTAACCGTATCTCTTCAAGGAGAAGTATTTGTAATAGTAAATCACAGCATGTGGGTTTGCTGCCCTTATACATCCCATTTTTCCACCCAGAATTTCTCTAAGTAATGGCATGTTCTATGTGAAGATCCGATGCTGGTCTTGTGCTTGTGTGGGTTTTGAGACACCAGTGCACAACTCTTTTATATATCTAATGTTGTCTCAGATCCTCTTCAGTTTACCCAGCCAGAATTCACTCATAGAAATGAATGCCTTTTATATGCATATAGATGTGATGAGATAATGCAAACCCAAAGTAAATGGGTTCTCAGAACAGCAATATGCATGTGTATATGTTCTTAAAACTAGAAGCCTGTTCAAAAACAGCTATTCATTATCTGTACTATCAAGTAAAATCTATAAAACCTAATAAAACAGTACTGATGTTTACTAGTATAAAGACATATTTTATTTTAAATATATCTCAAATGAAATAATCTTACTGCAAAGTAACCCAGTAGGTAATATGTTGCAGAAACAGGAAATCGTATTGTATATATGAAATACTAGTAATTAACAAAACTTTAGCAATTTTCTGCAGGTAACACAAATCGGAGTCATATGCAATATAATAAAATCTTAATAGATAAAATTGGGGAAAAGTGAAATTTTTTCTATTCCATTTTGCCAACATATAAACTGTCATGCATCTAAGCAAACGTAGACATATATGTAAACAAATGTGTTGAAATGGTATCATTTAATTGTGACAGTCATAGAAAAGTGACATAATGTAGTAAGGGTGATACAGGGAAAAGGTGAGTTTATTTAAATACATTTCACTTTTCTCTAACTTTTTATGCCGCGGTGGTATGGCGGTAGCGTTGTTACCTCACAGCAAGAGGTTCTCCCGTTCGATTCTCGGCTGGGCTTGGGAGTGCCTTCTGTGTGGAGTCTGCATGTCCTCCCCGCGGTTGGGTAGCGTTCGAAAGACATGCGTGCGTAAATGGCCGTGCCTTCGTTGAAGGTTGGGCGTCGAGCTGGCACCTCGCTGTGGCGACTCCTTACCGGGAAAAGCCAAAAGACAAACAACAACAACTTTTCTCTAACTTTTTGTGACTTTGGAAGAATTTTGAGACTGAGGATAGTCCCCACATTGTATACCCTGCAAAAATGATAATATTTAACTTTTTATGTTGCTTCTAGGGTGTCGTTCTGACATCACAATATTTTGCATTATTGATATAAAATTTATGATATTTTAAGTTCTGATATTATGGGGCTTGATGTTCTTGTATGAATCCATAAAAATGTTACCCTGTAATAATAGCAAAACAAGTAATTTTTCTCTGTTATGACCATAAATAAAGAAAATACATTATACAAGCAAGACAGCAATCAAATATTAAGTATCACAAAATAATAATAATAACAAAGTCAGTAACTACCTTGGAATTTTTAGCATTAGCTGTATGAAGAAATACTTTGTGCAACCACCCACAAAATGTTGGAGGAAGGGTAGCTGTACAGTTACAGCGATCTCACCTAGAAGATCGATGGATACAATAACTATCTTACACAACTGTATTTTCTTACAGAAGGATCAGTGTAATAACAAATCATAACATCTGGTAGATTCCCAAGATGTAGCATATTTGTTTTGGAAGGTGGAAAGCTATGCAAACAATTATCCACGCCACTAGTAATGTATATAACATATATATATATAACAAAAAATTAAAACAATATGGACCTACTGGGAAATATCATATGAGCGGAGGGCCAGTACACCTAACGATATTCAAAATATATCCAGATTAGTTACTGAAGGCTTAATATATACATATATATATATATATATATATTCATAGATTAGTACTAGGCTAAGTGCCCTTGTGGGCCATTTTAAGCCTAGCCAGTTACCCCATGTGAGAATCAAACCCTGCACCTTGTATCTATATATATATATATATATATATATATATATATATATATATATATATATATATATATATATATATATATATATATATATATATATATATATATATATATATATATATACCAAAATCTCGAACTGCAAATGCAACCAAAACCAAAAGCTCGGACTTGAAAGCGAAACCATCAAAAAAAAAAAAAACACAAACTTCGCTTTTGCAGGGGGGCCGCCCCCCTGCACACCCCCCTACTTAAATATACCAACTCCAAGATCGTACAGTGGGGAGATGGGAAATCTCTCGTCTTGTGCTATATGCAGAGGAGATTTTTCATTTCCAACAACAAAACAAATAAAACATTACGTACACACAGGCGTGCAATACTTGTGTCTGTGTAATCGTAAAAAAAAGTAAAGTCTTTTTACACTACACACATCGATTTACTAAAATCGATCATATGGTCTCGACCATATGAAATTCGAGATTTCAGTCATTCGATTATGTGAAGTGTTCCCATATATATATATATATATATATATATATATATATATATATATATATATATATATATATATATATATATATATATATATATATATATATATATATATATATATATATGTATATGTGGGTCTACTACAGTAAACTGACAGTACACAACACCGACACCCACAACACCGACACCACAAGAACGAAACCACATAAACACGAAAGTTCACATGCCCGCCAAACCACAATCCCGACAGTTAACAAAACAAAAAGTTCGCTGTCCCACACAACACACACACACAACACAAGCACACCAACAACCTAAAAACCTACACTACACCTTACACACAGCTATCTATGCACTAACCTTAACCCAAACCCTAACCCTAAGGTCCGTCACTATCGCACACTTACCTTACCCGCAACCTAACCCTAACTCACTTAATTCGCCCCTAATCCTCAAGTCCCTCACTATCGAGCACTTACCTTACCCGCATCCTAACCCTAAATCCCTCACTACCGCACACTTACCTTACACGCACTCTAACCCTAAATCCCTTAACTATTGCACACACACCTTACCCGCACCCTAACCCTAAATCCCTCACTATCGCACACTTACCTTACAAGTACCCTAACCCTAAATCCCTCACTATCGCATACACACCTTACATGCACCCTAACCCTAAATCCCTCACTATCGCACACTTACCGAGTCGCGCTCACACGTTTCCCATGTCGGTGTTTTCGCTGTCGGGATTACGAGTTGTTGGTTATCTGCTCCATTGGTCTTCTGGCATCGGTGATGTGATTGTCAATCTTCCGAGCTTTCGGTCTAACGTAGGGAACCCATATAATATTAAAATATTGTATCTGATGTCATTTTCATTCTTTCCTCAATGAATGGGTTTGGATCCAACCCTCAGATCTAACTTGGCCACCTTCCATAGATTCTATGATCTGACTATCAAGCTCTTCCCTTACCCATAAAGCCACTGACCACTGCACTACCTCAGATCTCGTTTGCCACTCTTCAGGTTCAGACGGGATTGCAATCTCTCGAGCTCAAGAGGATTTTGTGAGTTTTTTGATCACTGTCTATTTAGGTATTCTTTATTCATTAGACTTTATTCTTGTTATAAGCATCTCCCTTATTCTCTTGTCCCAGAGTTTTCTTGGTAAACTTTTCTACCATAGTTGGTTGCCTTTTCTAATATGTCTGCCTTACTTGTGGGGTATTCCCTTAAATATCATTGTTGGTATTTTCTTCTATTTCTTCCTCTTATATTTAAAAAAAGTAGTGGTAAAAGTAGTACTGGTTTATTTGCTATACGACTATTATCAATTAAACTTTAAATAGTTATTGTTGTTCTGATTGTTACTATCTGTGCCCTTTTTCTTTCTTCCAGTATGACCGAGAAGGTGACTGGTTTTAAGAAGTGCACTTCCTGTGAGCATAAGATTCCCAACTCTGATGCCCACAGGGAATGCATTTATTGCTTAGGCCCATCACATTTGGACACTCTCTGTTCCATTTGTGCAGTCTTTAACTCGAGCCATTAGTGACAGGAGAAATAAACTTGTCCTCAAGGATGTATTACCAGCATCAGGTACCTCTATGTCAGGGGCTCAAACCCCCCTCTCAGAAATCTAAGGAGCCCAGGGAGCACCATAAATGCTCTCCTGTTCAGTGTCCAAAGACTGGTCTTCCATTGGAGACATCGATAAAGCTTCCTAAGACCTTGGATCCTAAACCTTCGAATCTGATACACATTGTCTCTTCATTCCCTCAACCCTGCGGTCTGTGGTTTTCTCCTGAACTGGTGTCATCCAGATTGAGGTCTCCCTTTCTGCAGAGACACTCATAAAGAATTCTAGGCCACCCTCCACTTCCTCCTCTGTTAGGTCATAATGAAGTCTGTCTGAGGTGGAAGTGGATAGGATGATGAGAAAGTTCCTCAGAATACAGATCCAGATGGAGGTCTTGCCAGCTCTGTCTCCCTTAAGCCATCCTTTCAGCTTGTGGTTGCTTCTTCTCCAAGCCAGCCTTCCATTTTGGAACTATAGCATCAAAGATCCTTGAGAGTCGAGTTGTATCTGAAGATTCCTTTGTCTTCCACTCCGACAATGTTCCTGATCTGATCAGATCCTATCCCCTCAGAGTGTGATGGTTCTCAGAGCTAAAGTGTTTGCATCAGATCTGAGGGGTTGACTTTGACCCCAAAAGTTTCGGAGCTGTCGCTTCCCCTTGGGGCTTCTGCACTAGACAGCTCGGCTCAGACTTCTACTTTGGAGCAGAGGATCAGGGAGATCCTGGGGTTGTCTACTCCAAGAGCTTCGGTTCTGTGCTGATTGTCATAGGCTTCTCCTGGTCCTTCTGCCTTCAAAGTAGTGGAGAGCAGTTCTCTCAACCAAGAGTAGTCTCAACGTTTCTGCCATCAGATGCATCCTTTGTTCCCCCTTCAGATCCTGTGTCTGAGTATGCTCATCCTACCTCTCAGGGACACTAAGCTCGCATGAGTTTTCAGTCAGTTCCCACCCATGAACCCCCCCCCTCCACAATACCTCACCAAAATACCCCACTGAGGAGGTCATGCAAAAGAAGGCACTTAGATTCCATGCAGGAATCTCTCATGGAAGATACTGATTTTGATGAAGGGGAGGGGTCGCTCAGATCTCCACAAACCCTTTCCAAGGGGGGATCAGTGTTCTTGGAAGCCTTTGGGTCTGGACTGTCTGTATCTTGGGTTTCCCCCACTGTGGATGAACTTATAGACCTTATCTCCCACAAGGCATGGAAGGAGTCGGACTCCATTGAACCAATCCCCAAATGCCCAGACAAGATTTTGGGCACACCTGCTGACAGACAGTACTGGACTAAAGGGATTCCTGTAGATGCCATGGTTGTTGTAATAGCCTCCAAAAAGGAGCTGGCTGAACAAAGCTCCACTGTCCATCCCCCTAACAGAGAGTCTAGGACATTAGACAGGTTTGGGAAGTGAGTGCACGCATTAGCGACATTTCCCCTTGTCATTGCTGAACTACCTGGCACATTTCCCAGATTACAGAGGGGCTTTGTAAAGGAACTCTCTAATTCTGTCCCACTGGCAATGTCCACAGAGGAACAGAAGTCCTTTTCTTCATGACTGGCCACCCTGCAATCTATTACAAATGCATTTGTAAGGTTAATTTCACATGCAGCTGAAGGTACCTTGAGGGTGATCATTCATCAATGTTCCTTTTGATGGATCTTCTTTGTTTGGACCAGCTGTTAAAGAGACCCTGTCCTGCAGTGAACAGGATGGAAAGATCTTGTCTGCTATGGGAATCCACTTTTCTACCCCACAGTTACCTTTTTCTAGAAATAAACACTGTGGGGAAAAGATGTGGTTCTGCAAATCTCAAGGTCCTTTCCAGGTATCATGCTGGGACTTTTCCCTCAGAGGCAGAGAGGGAAATAACTACAATAGTAGATGTCACCCATGTGACAGAGGGGATCCATAGAACCAAGAATCTCAAGATTCCTTTGCAGACAGGTCCTTCCAGTATTCCTGAAAGGTTGCCTGATTGTCCCTGTCTGGAGGCAGTTGGGGGGGTGCTTATCCTTGCACCTAACAGCCTGGATAGCCAGGTTGCAATGGATCATATCCAGAGGATATTTCATTCCCTTTTTACAAGTTCCTGTAAAAAGGAGAAAAACTCTCTTCGATGTTCCACCCAATCATAGGGAGCTAGCAGCTCAAGAGATGCAAACGTTGCTAGACAAAAGAGGCATCCAAGAGATCCCCCTAGACCAAGCAGGATCTGGAATTTGCTCAAGGTTATTTTTAGTGCCAAAAAGACGGGGGACCTAAAACCTATCCTGGATCTCAGTTATCTAAATCAGTTTGTAAATATTTCCAAATTCCAGATGGTCACAGTCCAGTCCATTCTACATTTCCTACAGAAGAATGACAGGATGTGCTCAATCAATCTTCAAGATGCATAGAATCACATCAAAATGAACAGGCACTCTCAAAGTTATTTACACCTCTGGCTGGGAGCCAGTCATTATCAGCTCAGAGCCATACCCTTCAGTCTGACAGCAGCCCCCCAGAGTGTTCATCAAATGTATGGCAGTGGTAGCAGCTCACCTGAGACAGCTCGGATTCAGAGTGTTTCCTTACTTAGACGATTGGCTCACACTGCATTGACTAGGCATCTACTTGTAAAAGACAGAGGCTATTTACTCCAGCTATCTCACTCACTGGGAATCACTATCAATATGCACAAATTACAGCTTCAGCCAGTCCAAGTCTTGGAGTTCACAGGGGCTAGTTTAGACACAGTCAGTTCTCTAGCTCTTCTGCCTCAAAACAAAGAGCTTACATTTTACATGTCAGGCAGATTCTTTCTCTTCCTTCTCTCCCAGCAAAACTGGTCCACAAAGCTCTAGGGTCAATGGCTGCTGCAGTTACTTTAATTCCCACTGCTCACCTCCACATGAGAATTATTCAGTGGACCGTGGCAGTGCAGTGCTCTTTCATCAACACCCTTCAAGACATCTGATAAAACTGTCTCAGGCTTGCAGAATGTCTCTCCTTTGGTGATTCACTCTGAGGAGACTGGTCAGGGGCGTCCATTTATCTTTCCTCCCCTGAATGCCATGTTTACTACAGATGCCTCCCAACTGGGGTGGGGGGCATCATTTGGGATGTTCTGTTCAAGTCATGTGGTCCCCAGAAGGAGGCCAATTTGCATGTCAATGTCCTAGAGATGAGAGCGGTGCTTCCAGCATTGCAGGCTTTTCAGAGATTTCTCCCTCTAAGGACTATTGCAATATAAATGGACAACATGTCAGTAGTCTGGTACATCAACAAACATGGGGAAACCAGATCCTATCCCCTTTGTCTAGAAACAATGAGAGTATGACAATGGGTGGTCTCATCCAACTGCTTTCTTGTAGCACCACACGTACCGGAGAAATTCAACATTCTAGTGGACAAACTCAGCTGGACCATCCTCATGTCTCATGAGTGGTCTCTCAACCAATCAGTGGTAAACATGATCTTCCACAAATGGGGTCAACCTTGCTGTGGCTTATTTGCATCTCCCCTCACAAACAAATGCATAAGGTTCTTTGACCTTATTTCACCTCAGGAACAGTTACTGAGAGATGCTCTAGTCCATGTTTGGCTTTACATTTTACTTTATGCTTATCTTTCCCTGCCTCTCATCTACAAGTTTCTTCAGAAAGCACTTTGGTTGAAGAGTACAGTAATCCTCATTGTTCTCTTCTGGCCAAAACAGGAGTAGTTCCCCTTTCTTTGGTCTCACCTAGTACATCCTCCTTGAATGCTGGAACCCAGTCCAGACCTCCTATCTCACATATCATGGCAGATTCACCCAAACATTGCAGTCCTCAAGTTGACCACATGGTTTCTCCAATCCCAGTGATGGCTAGACATTCCAGGCTTTCTTTCTCAGTTTGGGAAATCCTAGTCTCATCTAATAAACCTTCGATTAGGAAGATTTACAAAAGTAAATGGAAAAGGTTTTTGGACTCATCAGAGAGAATTAGATCTTTTTACCACCCCACTTCCTGCTATTCTAGATTTCCTTCAGGGGTGACTCATGCTATTGGGCTACAGGATTGCAGCCCCCCAGCTGTAAAACAGAAAAGAGAATAAAAAAATAAAAATAAAAGTAAAAACAAAAAGAAAACAACATGAGTCCTGGATCATCGTGCATGTGCACTTGCAATAAGCATTTCCCAATATCCAGACTGCTGGTGAACCATTCTGGAGCATGCAAACAGAATTCAGACTGGATTAGGAAGCACCCAGCTTGCTCTCGGGAAGGACTAGGACTTGCTCTCTCATCGCAGGCTTTGGTAATGCATGAACAGGTGGCAACGGACTCAGATAGTGTGCGCGTGTGTAGGAATGGGTGGCAACAGACTCAGGTAGGGTGTGTGTGTGTGTGTGTGTGTGTGTGTGTGTGTGTGTGTGTGTGTGTGTGTGTGTGTGTGTGTGTGTGTGTGTGTGTGTAGGAATAGGTGGCAACGGACTCAGGTAGGAGGTGTGTGTAGGAATAGGTGGCAATGGACTCAGGTAGGGGGTGTGTGCAGGAATAGGTGGCAACGGACTCAGGTAGGGTGTGTGTGTAGGAATAGGTGGCAACAAACTCAGGTAGGGTGTGTGTGTGTGTGTGTAGGAATAGGTGGCAATGGACTCAGGTAGGGGGTGTGTGTAGGAATAGGTGGCAATGGACTCAGGTAGGCAGTGTGTGTAGGAACAGGTGGCAATGGACTCAGGTAGGGGTGGCAACAGACTCAGGTAGGGGTTAGCAACAGACTCAGGTAGGGTGTGTGTGTGTAGGAATAGGTGGCAACGGACTCAGGTAGGGGTGGCAACGGACTCAGGTAGTGTGTGTGTGTGTGTGTGTGTGTGTGTGTGTATGTGTGTGTGTGTGTGTGTGTGTGTGTGTGTGTGTGTGTGTGTGTGTGTGTGTGTGTGTGTGTGTGTGCAAATGCCCCAGTTAAATATATCTGGTGGCTAGACTCAAACCCTGTACTTTGGGAGGTGATAGCAAGAGCTTGAATTCCCTACCCACCACCACTTGTGAAATTTTTGCCTCATATTTTTGTTCATGTTAAATGTTGTGGTCAGACTTCATCTTTTTCAGAAAGTACCTTTTATTCTAGCAATTTTCTGTTTATAAGATCAATATTTGAAATGTGTCCCTATTTTTGAGGCTGTATTCCCCCATTATTGGCTTTGTCCAGGTTTTTTGTGCTAAGAGGTTGAGAGCTATGGTGAGAAATTAATTCACTGAATATGTTTGGGGGCTGTATTCCCCCATTATTGGCTTTGTCTATGTGATTTGTGCTAAGTGGTGAAAACTGAAGTCACTAAATGATAGCCATTTAAGTTTTAGTTTACGTGTCTTTCAAGAAACAGCTGATTTGGCATAGCAGTATGTTGCTCTGACTGTAATGCACAGGGTCAAGGGTTCAAGACTTGGCAGTGAAATAAATGGTGGTAGCACAGCATTTTATTCTAGCAACTTTCCAAGATTATACAAGCAATGTTTAAAACGCACCTCTAGTTTTTGGATTTTGCCCCCCCCCCCCAAAAAATAAATTTTAGCTTTTTCCAGATTTCTTGTGCTTCAAAGCTGAGAAATACAGTTTCCTTGCATTTTTTTTCAAGGCAGGGCAAGTTTTTCCACTGTTAAAGTTCAGTTAGTAGCTGTCTCCAACTATCACATTTGAGATAATGCTTCTCCTTCAGCATCATGTAAATTACGTAAGGCTTTTCTTAAGGGTACCTTTTTACTCGGACCTCTAATAAAGGACCCTACTGCACCTTTGGGACCTTACTATGGTTTTCAACCATCAGCTAAAGTAGATCTCAAGTTTCTTTCCTGGAAAACTGTCTTTCTGGTGGCTATAACTTCTGCAAGACAAGTATCTGAACTCCAAGCACTATCTTCCAAACCACCTTATTTGGTTTTTCATAAAGACAGAGTTTCTTTATGCACAACCCCTTCCTTTTTACCAAGAGTTGCCTCTGAAACCAACATCAATCCAGTGATGAATTAGCCCGTTTTCTTCCCAAATTTGAAAATAAAGGAGAATACACACTTCATCTTCTAAATGTACAGTACATAGACAGCTTCATTTTTACCTTCATGGGATCAAGGAGTTTAGGAAAACTGATAAATTATTTGTCTCCTTTACTACAATAGAATGGGAAAACCAGTTACAAAATCTACACTGGCTAAATGGATAACAGATTATATCTCCTATGTTTATTCCTTGAGAGGAGTAACTTTACCAAGACAACCAAAGGTGTATTCAACCAGGTCAATTTCTACATCAGCTGCTTTTTGGGCTACAGCAACCATTGATGATATTTATGGAGCTGTCACACTGTCTAATACCAATACTATCATTGCTCATTACAAATTGGACATAATTTCCAGAAATAGAGCTGCTTTTGGTTCTGCTGTTGTCTGGAACATCCTTCCATGAAGGCCACCCAAGGTTACCATAGTTGGGGACTCTGTCAAATAATGAAAATGACAACACCAGATAAAGAAGTGTACACACAATAACAGTCCATCTGTGCTGTCCATTTTCATTCTTCCTCAACTTCCTTCCCTCCTTCCCTGTGTCCATGTCTTTGGGAGAGACCTAACAGAATTGTTGACAGGAACCAGTTCCTGTTTGAGCTCCTGATCTTTCAGCTATCACTTTTTTGTCATAGCATTTATTTCATTTTATTTTACATTTGTTTACCAGGAAAGCCCAACTGGGCCAGAAGCCCATTTTCAGTGGAGGCCCCAGGAGAAAAGCTCCATTACAAAACAAAACAAAAAAAAACATTAGCAATAGAAGTTGTAGAGTAACATAATGTGAAACATATGGCTCAATGATGTAATTACCAACAGTCAAAAAAGAAGTCAACAAGTAGGACATGTGGAATATCCACAGAGACAATATATAACAGTGAATTTTGTCTAAACATTGAACGTATCAAAATCAACAGTTTACCTGGCAATATTGCTGTATAAAGAATGGGAGATAGGAGGTAGTAAGTAGAGGAGGACTCAGAGAACTGAAATAGAATCATAGCATGGAAAAAAATAGGAGAGAAAGCATAGTATGGTCAGCCTGGAGTTGTGCAGAAGCAAAACCAGTTGTTGGTTAGGTGTTCCCTGAGGACTAGTTTGAATTTTGTGTATTTGTAGCATTTGATATGTGCTGAGGGATGGAATTCCAGGAATTAGATATTTTGTAGGAGGACATAGACTCCCCAAAATTATTGTTGGACTTATTAACTTTTAGTAGTAGTTTGTCAGAGGATTTTAGGGTTTTGCAGTTAGAATAGGACTGTATCAGGTTTTTGAGTGCAGGACAATTGTCAGGTTGGTGAATGATGGAATGGCAATGGTTAGTTGGTTGAAGGACAGGAGGTTGGGTAGCTCGATTCAATTAAGTTGGTGCAAAGCAGAGCAGTGGTATGATCTGTAAGGTTTTTATTATTGTATTTTCTGATAATATTGCATATAATAGCAGCAGACTCAATCTGAGGTATTGCAGTGTTCAGGGGCATTATGGGTAAGGGAGGAGCTGAAGAGTTAGATCTTAGTATCTATGGAGGGTGGCTGAGTTGGATCCGTGGGTCAGATCCGAACCCATACATTGAGGAAGTATGAAAATGGACAACACAGATGGAACATTATGGTGATTACATAACTTCTTTTCATTAGTGCCTTTTTATAGAGAGGTCATGGAGCTGCACAGCTCAAACACTGAGACACTTTTTCTGCCCTTATTTATGATTGAGAACTATAGGTTTATAGGTTCAAAAGTTAGGAAACCTACACTTTATCACAGTCCTGAACAGTGAGTCTCTGAACATCAAAACAGGAGGGTCGCAAATTTCCTACAATTGTCAGTTCATTGCATCACAATTGCCTTTGTTGTTGTTGATGTTTAGTCATTTAGCCAAGTGCATCTCTCCATAACCTCAAGGACTTAGGCACATCAGGCATGTCTAACAAGAATAATTTCTTTAATTTCTTCTAAATTCATATTCATTACTTTGGCAGTACCTTCTATCCACCTTAGCCTCTTTTGCAGCCATCTTTTTAACTTTTGATCATTCCATGCATAAGTGGCTTTTCTTCCAAAAGGCAGGTATCTTTTCATTTCTTACCTGCAATTACAATCTATAGAAATCTTTGAGATTAGGAAAATAAAATCTGTCACTGTCCTCAGTTCTTCTCCATCTGTTTGCAAAGAATTGATAGGGTTAGATGGTGATATATGGTGTTAAACAAGCTTTAGTGCTTACTACTTCCATATTCATAAACAGGCTCTTCAAGCCTACCTCACTTTCAACCATCAGTGATATCATTTGCATACTTGAAGTTGTTCATATTTCTCCCAGCAATGTTGATTCCAGCATCTGACTAATCTAATCCAGCAATTTGTAAGATATTATAAAATGAATAAGTAGGGGTGACAGTTTGCAACCTTGTTATACCCTTTCCCAATCCTGAACCAGTCAGTTATTCCAAATTTTTTTTTTCTTGTTTTGCATATAGGTCCTTCAGAAAGCCGATTTTTATAAGAACTAGCCACAGTATGTTGTGATTCACACATTCAAAGACTTTAGAGTAGTCAATAAAGTATAAGTAAATATTTTTCTGGAACTCCATTACTTTCCCCATTATTCAGTGGATGTTAGCAATTTGATCTCTGGTGCTTCTGCCCATTGTAAAACCAGGTTGTGCATCTGGCAGTTCTCACTTCATATATTGTTGGAGTCTAACTTACAGGATCTTGACCATTAACATGTTAGTATGTGAAACAAGTGCAATTGGTATATAATTTCAACATTTAACTGATATACCACCTGGATTTTTCCAATGCAATGAATGTCCAAATTGCTGGCACAACCAACACCATAATAGCATTATTTTGTAAGATTTTAAACAATTCAGAAATTTCATCTCTTCCTCTGATCTTTTTATTAGGAAAATATTCTAGAGCTCATTTAACTTCACTGTCCAAGATATCTGGCTGTAGATTAGACAACATACCATCATACTTATCAGAGGCTTAAGTTCCTTCTTACGTAGTTCTTCTGTAGATTCCTGCCACCTCTGTTAATGTCTTCTGCTTCTAAGTCCTTCCCATCTTTGTCATTTATTGTGCGCATTTTACCTGGATGTTTCACTTAATATTGTTAACTCTTCTTGAACTGATATTTGTTTCTTCCCGGTCTGTTTTTTTTCTCCATTTCTTTGTATTACACATATGCCTTCTTATTGCTTCACATTATTCCTCTGAATAACTGCTATTAATGTGTCTACTGGGGTTAGAAAATCATTCTAGATTCCACAACTTATAAAAAAGGGCATGGCATCCAGGTCCAAGTAGGTAATTGCTCCTCTGTACTTGGATGTCATCACATTAATCCTCAAGTACACTGTACCCTTCGAGGTATATCTGACCGGCACTTGCAACAGCTTGAGAAACCACAGAGGTTACTCACAAAAAGAATACAGGAAACAGATGACAAGTCCTAAGTGGACCTTCTCAAACCTCTGTCCTTGTACTCAGTCACCTATAGAATGCTGCATGGTAATCCCTGCTTAGTCTAGCATACCTCTCAACCTCTTGGAGTAAGAAATCAAGAGAAAACATAAAACAACGAGGGAACGAAGGCCCAAAAATAGGGACATATTTTAAATATTGTTCTTATAAACTTAGAAAGTTGCTTGAATAACAGGATTTGTGTTAGCATACATTTTCTAAAGATACAAAGTCTGAAACTCAAATGTTTGTCATTTTTAGTGACTTCAATCATCAGTGATTTGTCAGAAAAATGCACATTTTGGGAGGAATTGTCCAAAAATGTGATGCAAAAATATGGACATTCTGTGAAAATCTGGAGTTGAGAGGTATGCCTGCAAGGCATCCTTTGAGGGTCTATATTAAATCAGTGAATGCTTAAAATAGTGAATGCTGATTTATCGATCCTTTAAAAGTGAACGTTTAAAATCCCGAAGACATTGAACAGAGATTTTTTCCCAGGGAAAAAAATCGCTGTTCCACAAAAAAACAAAAAAAAACCCTTCAAAACACTGAATAAAGTGGGGGGTTCACCCCACAACTCCCAATGTGGGGGGGCTGTGCCCCCCACCCCCTACTTAAATATATCAACTCCGACATCTCACCACAGTGGAGGAAATGGCAAAGTCTCAAAAATGGCCCAGTGATTTTTTTTCCCCTGGGAAAAAAATCGCTGTTCTGTGTCTCCAGGATTTCAAGCTTTTGCTTTTAAAGGGTCAGTAAATCAGCGTTCGTTATTTTAAGTGTTTGCAGATTTAATGTAGACGCTCTTCTGATCCCACACTGATGGGTTTGTTGCACATCCACAAAACAAATAGCATCAGAGATACCCACTCTGAGGACCTAAAACTTAAACTGGACATACTCGAGGGAGAGGTAAGTGTCTTAGTTATCAACCCTTCTCTAAAACAAGCTTCCCATCCATGTGAAGCAAATCTCATCCCTAACCCTACTCAAACGTAACCATTCATGTCAAGTAAAGCTCATCCCTAACCCTATTCAAATGTAATTTGGACCAGTGGGTGGGAAATCACAAATGTATCCCTGGTTTGGCACTAATGTCTCTAATGGACAGGAGCAGAATGTGAATGCTTGATGTGTACAATCCTATATCACAACAGTAAAATTCCCTGGGGGTATTGACACATGTCAGCAGTATTTTGTTAAATTTTGGGGTTAGACTGTCTGCACTTAAAGTGGCTCTTGGGTCAATGGCCCAGATGACCTGGATTCAATTAGCAGCTCAGGTGACTGACAGATCAGCAGTGAAGGGATGGGCATGCCCATCCTGGCTGGGAGAGGATTTGTTAATATGGCATGGTCCAAAGAGGGGAGTTGTCCTCAGGTGCAATCAATGAGTGTAGGGGTAGAGAAAGGGATTTTGTAGGGCATACAAAAAAAAACTGGACAGAAGCACAGATGAGCTGAGCCTCTAGGATCCATGATTGTCCTCAGCAATACCAGAGTAAGTCAAGGGGTAGGAGGATGGCTGACAGACCCATCATGGACACAGCAATACCAAAGTAAGTCAAGGGGTAGGAGGATGACTGGCAGACCCAGTGTGGATGCAGCAATACCAGAGTAAATTGAGGGGTAGGAGGATGGCTGGCAGACCCGGCATGGATGCAGTAATACCAGAGTAAGTCAAGGGTAGGAGGATGGCTGGCAGACCTGGCATGGATGCATCAATACCAGAGTAATTTGAGAGGTAGGAGGATTTCTGGCAGACTTGGCATGGATGTGGAGCACTGAGGACTGGGCAGGAAAACATGAAGTCTGAGGAACCAAAAAAATATGACTGTTGGGCCAATCGCTTAGTAACCACCTATCAGCCTGAAAGGCTGCATTCAATTTGACATTGTTTTTTCCTGTCTCCATTACATCTTCCTCTCCTTATTTCTGTGGTCACTTCTAAGCTTCCATAGATAATTTGTCTTCTTAACCATCTTTCTGATTGGAATATTTCTGATGCCATCTCCTGGACAATATGATGAATGCCTGACCATAGTTCTTCAGGTGCTGTATCCAGGTCTAATCTTTTAAATAAACTCTTCACTTCCACAACATTTTCACATGGAATATTGCCGATTTCATGTCTTACTGACCTAGATGCTTTTCGTCTTCTTTAATTTAATTCTAAACACATTGTATAATCAAACCACAGGAAAATGTGAGTTTTTCTTTGTTTTCTACCTTTCTTTGTTTTCTCTAAGTTTGTGCTACTTCATGATAATATTTACAGACTGGAGTATGGGAGCTTGCCCTTATATAAGGTGGGTGCCTGCAAGTTAGAAGATAATTTATGTGTTTTATGACCTTGGGAGTGCTGCTTGAGACTGTGATTGCCCAAAGATTTATACATTTTAGTTTAGATTAGTCACTGGTCAGATAAAACAAGACATAATAAATTTATTTATTTTACATTTGTTGACCAGGATAGTCCGACTGGATATATGTCCATTTTCAGTGGAGGTCCAGGGAGAAAAGCTCCAGATAACACAGAATATAGCATATATGAATTAAACATATTTACAAAGCCCTCTAGTAGGTACTCACAATATACATAGTGTATAATAGTATACAGAAACAGCAGGTTGCAGCAAACTATTATGAGCAAGAGATGCGTACAATATTAATTTAAATAAGGCATTGAATAAGTAGTGATTAATCTGGGTTAGTACAGGAACAAAGCCAGTGCTCTTTAAAATGCTGTTTGAGGCCTTTTTTGAAGAGACTTAAATGAGTTGTCTAAATGACACTGAATCACATATAGGTTCACAATCATGACATTATTCCATATCATCTACGCATGCAATAAGGACGCCTTTCACTGACTGATCCAATATCCTCTCACACCAGCTTCACTCTGCAACCCACCATACATAAACACATGCACTCCACTTTCGTATATAGCATTACTTTTATTATTGTATACGAGAATGAGCTTCTGTTCTCTGAACGGAAGGGAACATACATAATGACATTATCTGTAGATTCTAATAATGGTTTTCCATTTAACACCATGGGATCTTAACCTCTTATCTGCCTTAAAAGATGTTCTTTATGTTTACAAGACAGAATCAGTTTTTAGGTAATTCTTCCAACTAAGAATGGGCGTATGAGACAATTACATTGAAACTGGGGATTATTTATTATCTGCCCTTGTGATTCATACCTTGAAACATTTTGTTACAAACTCTACACTGTGGTTTTTTTACACACTACCATATGACTGTGGTAGTTACAAATAGTCAGATACAAGCTGAATGGTGGTTAAACACCTGAATCAGTGAATGATGATGCACTTAAAAACTTCAGCTTTGGCCGGCTAAGAACTTGCTGTATTCAACTGGACGTATAAGAGAATTTAAGTACCTTTATCTGCACTTTTTTTCCAAAAATACAGTATTTAAATTGATTTTAACTGTGTTGCAGGAATATTAACTGAACTGGAAGTTAGTCAGTGTTTGCTGAATTGTGTTATTTGCTAGTAATTACAGGTGTGGGGGTAGCCACATTCTTTGATTTCCTGTCCTTGCCTATTTAAGTGGTACAGTTTGAAATATTTTCTGCTTAAAAACCTCAGCTTTTGCGGCTAAGAACTTGCTGTATTCAACTGGACGTATAAGAGAATTTAAGTACCTTTATCTGCACTTTTTATTCAAAAAATACAGTATTTAAATTGATTTTAACTGTGTTGCAGGAATATTAACTGAACTGGAAGTTAGTCAGTGTTTGCTGAATTTTGTTATTTGCTAGTAATTACAGGTGTGGGGATAGCCACATTCTTTGATTTCCTGTCCTTGCCTATTTAAGTGGTACAGTGTGAAATATTTTCTGCTTAAAAACCTCAGCTTTGGCCGGCTAAGAACTTGCTGTATTTAACTGGACATATAAGAGAATTTAAGTACCTTTATCTGCACTTTTTATTCAAAAAAATACAGTATTTAAATTGATTTTAACTGTGTTGCAGGAATATTAACTGAACTGGAAGTTAGTCAGTGTTTGCTGAATTTTGTTATTTGCTAGTAATTACAGGTGTGGGGGTAGCCACATTCTTTGATTTCCTGTCCTTGCCTATTTAAGTGGTACAGTGTGAAATATTTTCTGCTTAAAAACCTCAGCTTTGGCTGGCTAAGAACTTGCTGTATTCAACTGGACGTATAAGAGAATTTAAGTACCTTTATCTGCACTTTTTTTTTAAAATACAGTATTTAAATTGATTTTAACTGTGTTGCAGGAATATTAACTGAACTGGAAGTTAGTCAGTGTTTGCTGAATTTTGTTATTTGCTAGTAATTACAGGTGTGGGGGTAGCCACATTCTTTGATTTCCTGTCCTTGCCTATTTAAGTGGTACAGTGTGAAATATTTTCTGCTTAAAAACCTCAGCTTTGGCCGGCTAAGAACTTGCTGTATTCAACTGGACGTATAAGAGAATTTAAGTACCTTTATCTGCACTTTTTTCCCCAAAAAATACAGTATTTAAATTGATTTTAACTGTGTTGCAAGAATATTAACTGAACTGGAAGTTAGTCAGTGTTTGCTGAATTTTATTTGCTAGTAATTACAGGTGTGGGGGTAGCCACATTCTTTGATTTCCTGTCCTTGCCTATTTAAGTAGTACAGTGTGAAATATTTTCTGCTTAAAACCTCAGCTTTGGCGACTAAGAACTTGCTGTATTCAACTGGACGTATAAGAGAATTTAAGTACCTTTATCTGCACTTTTTTTCAAAAAATACAGTATTTAAATTGATTTTAACTGTGTTGCAGGAATATTAACTGAACTGGAAGTTTTGACTCTGCTCTTCAGTTACCTCCCTGTTTTTGTTTTGGTGTTAATCTTAGTGGCCTTGAAACTGCCCGCCCCTCTTGTAAATTTGTGTTTGGATACTCCTTCTGGGCCCATCTCATTTGCTCACTCAACTGAGTGCAGTGAGATCATATTCTGATTTCAGGCACTCCTACTGTGTATAAAGAGAGCATCTGGAAACAGAAAAAAAAAAAAAAATTAAGCTTGTTTCCTGCCTTTCCTGTTAAGTGGTATAGACTATTTGTAGGCTTCTGAGCCCCCAAGCCCTTCTGTGTTGGAGGGAAGCCTTCTAGCTTAGTTTTTTTTTCTTATAACTAGCCAGTTTCCCAGTTTCAGCACTCAAATCTGTTTCTTTGATCTCAGCACTTGTTCAGAAAAAAAAAAATTCATCTGCTTTTACTGTACTTGTGTTTCTACCTACTTTATTTTACTTTTGCATCATCTTAAAAGTACTGAATTGTATTTATTACTGCTTGGTGTAACTCATTCTAAGCCTTTTGGTTTAAACACTTGGGCTTCGCACCAGTTGTTTTGCACTGAGAGGATTTGTGGTCTGCACTGTAGTGGCAGAACAGGTAGCTTACATCCTTCTAGGTTGGGAACTGCTGATTGAGGGCTCAGTGTCTGTTATTCTAAAAGTGTATTAATTCTGGTTTAAGCACTTGGTCTTTCAGGCCAGTTATTTTACATTAAGAGGGTTTGTGGTCTGCACTCTTGTGGGAGGAGAGGCTGGACTCTGCCCTTCTGAGCTGGGAATTTCTGGTTAAAGGCTTGTAGTGCATGCATATCTGAACTGCTTCTTACTGAAGTTGGTGCGCCTTGTTTGCTGTGGCATAGACTGGATTCGGGCCTGCTGGATCTAGCTTTGTTTGTGTAACTTGAGCACTAATCCAAGCATTCTCTAAAGTATTCAATTGTATTTATTACTGCTTGGTAGTAACTTGATTAAAGTGTAGCTATCATTCTAAGTCTTTTGGATTAAGCACTTGGGCTTCAGACCAGTTGTTTTACATTAGGAAGGTTTGTGGCATGCACTGTGGTGGCAGGACAGGTAGCTTTCATCCTTCTAAGTTGGGAACTGCTGTTTGAGAGCCCAGTGTCTGTTATTCTTAAAGTGTATTAGTTCTGGTTTAAGTACTTGGGCTTCAGGCCAGTTATTTTACATTAAGAAGGTTCGTGGTCTGCACTCTTGTGGGAGAAGAGGCTGGACTCTGCCCTTCTGAGCTGGGAATTTCTGGTTAAAGGTTTATAGTGCCTGAATATTTGAACTGTATCTTACTGAAATTGGTACACCTTGTTTGCTGTAGCATAGACTAGATCCAGGCCTGCTGAATCTAGCTTTGTTTATATGCTTGTTGTTTGTTTGCTTGTTATTTCCCTGGAACGCTAATTCCACCTAATACCTGGCTTCTCAGCGCTTCTGTGGATCACTAGTGATATCTGCATTGCTTACTGTACTTATTTCCTTGTTTCACTTGAAAGAAAGTTACTGTTTGTCGTTTTTGCATTTAAGTTACCTGTAACACATTGCATTTAAGTTACCTGGCACTTGCTCACTAAAGCAATTATATAAGTCAGCACTAAAAATTAAAAGCACTACACCCTCACTCCCTATTGGCCCTTGTTTTCAATTATTAAGGAATTCCCACTATTATTCTAGCATGTCCAAAGGTCAGTTGTCAATCTCCTCTCCGGTCCAGCTGGTGAATCTGGGAATCTTGAGGCAATGTTACAACTGCCTCATGTACACAGACAACCCTCTCCTCCTCCCAACAAATTCCAACACATGTGAGAGATGCAACCATATAGCCAAACTGGAGGCTAAGCTCTCTCAACTCAGTACTGGCATAACCAGTCAGGAGGAGAAGTAAACCACACTCACTACAATTCCAGTCTCACATAGACCTACCACGACAGCAAACCAAACACATAATCACACAAAAACATACTCGGAGGCTCTAAATAAAGATCTGCCTAAGCAGCAGAGACCTCCAAAGCAGACACCCAAGCAACCGCTACCCCAAAACAAAACACGTGCAACACATATCTCACAAAGCCAGTGTGCCGAACAGTCACAGCCCTTAAGACTAAACAACACACCTGATACACTTGTAATAGGTGACTCTATTGTCAGGCACACTGACGTCCCGCTCACCAGGCTGAACAAGGAGAGGGTCATGGTGAGCAGCCTGTCGGGCACTAGGATCCACCACATAACACAAGCACTCAGGTCACTCCAAGGCAAGTACAAATATGACTCAGTCATTGTCCATGCTGGTGTGAATGACCTGAGACGCACCTCCCTGGACTACATGAAAAGAGACATAAAGGAGCTCTCTGAGCATGTAGCCCAGGCCGGTATGACCCTGACCTTGAGTAGCATCTTACCCTCACCAAGAATGATGCCACAATATGAAGACAAGATGATCAATTTCAACAATTGGCTTAAGTACTGGTGTCATTCAAAGGGGATCAATGCCTGTCAGCTTGGGATGATATGCTCGACAAGCCATGATGCTTCGCTAGGGATGGCTTGCACCTGTCACCCGGGCTTTCGGATATTGGCAAAGGCTCTTGCTACCCCATAGTGCCTTTTTAGGCAAGGCTCAAAGACAAACCCACCTCCATAGGTATCACAAGGGATAAGAAACTAAGAGTAATGCTACTCAACGCCAGAAGTCTAAACCTCAAGATGCATGCACTCGAAACTCTCCTTAGCATGGAGAACATCGATATCTGTGCAGTAACAGAAACCTGGTTCAGGGCTTCGAGCACCCCAGCACTACCAGGTTATACCTCATACCATGCTTTTCGGCCCGAAAACTTGGACGAACCACAAAGGAGGGAGTATCGATATTCATCAAAGATACCCACACCTCCAGGTTGGTGGCAAAGCATGAAGCATCAGAGACTATCCATGTGCAACTAACAGTGGGTAAAACTGCCTTCCAGTTTATAGCCTGCTACAGGCCACCCTCCCAAACCCAGGAACCCCACTCGGTCTTCCTGAGAACACTGGAAAATATGAAGGTCTCTCCAAACACCATTATATTGGGCGACTTCAACTACCCAAACATAGACTGGGAGCATTACTCTAGCTCCAACACCCTAGCCCAAAGGTTCCTAGAATTTATAAACTCAAATGCTATGGAACAACTTGTTACCACTCCCACAAGAGGGAAAACATACTGGACATGATCATCACCAACATGGGGACTCTATGCTCCAGACCAGAAGTGTATCCCTCACTGGTAAGATCAGACCATAAACTAATCTCACTGGATATTCACATCCCGACCCCACCCCTGCCCAGCAAACCACAGTGAAAAACTTCTCTAAAGCAAATTTCACACTCCTCAAAACCGAGGTGGAATCCTTCAAAGCCCCGGGCCTGTGGAAAATACAGCCCAGACCGCAGAATCCTTTATAAACGCATTCTATGAACACCTTCAGGAATGCATGGATCATCGATCCCAAATAAAACCAAGACCCAATCCTCCAAAGGCAGGCGTCCTGTCTGGTGGACCCCAGCCATAAACAAACTATACAATAGAAGGAGGAAGCTACTAAATGATAGAGCAAAATCCCAAAAGGGAAGGCATCACTGATCAGTATTAGCAAAAACTACGGGCACTCATAAAATTGTCTAAGGCCAGCTTGAGAGAAAAATTGCACAGGACACTAAGGATAATCACAAGGCTTTCTTTAGTTATGTTAGGAACCTGGGTGGTAATTCCCAGATATGCTCAGAATTAGTCCAAAATGACAAAAAATACACTGAACCCACAGACATTGCCAACATCCTAGCTGACAGGTTCAGCGCAAACTTATCCCCACCAAAGGGCAAATATCTATCCCAGCAGAGTGCTGCCCCCCCTGACATCTCAGATGCTCAGGTAAGAGCCGCCCTCTCCAAAGCAAAAAACACAGCATCAATGGGACCAGACGGTGTCCCGGGCTGCGTCCTACATGAACTCCAAGAAGAGCTAAACCCAAACATAAAACTACTGTTCAGTCTCAGCCTCACTACAGGATATGTGCCCAAAGAGTGGCGTAAAGCAACAGTGGTCCCTCTCCATAAAGGTGGTGCCTCAACGGATCCTGGAAACTATCGCCCCATAAGCCTGACTAGCTTGGTCTGCAAAGCTATGGAAAGGATCATCATGGACCTCATAAATAAAGATATTGGGGACCTACAGACACTGGATCCTACCCAGTTTGGCTTTGTTAAGGGCAGATCCTGCCTCTTAAACCTGGTTGATTTCTTTGAAACAGTCACCAAGGCGATTGACGAGGGGAAGGTGGTCCACACAGCCTACCTGGACCTCGCAAAAGCCTTCGATACAATACCCCACTCGGGCATTATAGATAAGCTCACCAGCTTAAATATAAACCCCTATGTCACTAGATGGATTGCAAACTGGCTCAAGGACAGAACCCACATGGTTAGAATTGCTGGAGCCATGTCAGACTCCAAACCAGTTACAAGTGGTGTCCCACAAGACTCAGTCCTGGGACCTCTCTTGTTCGGTATATATTTCTCGGAGGTACAGGCCAACACGGAAGGACTGTGGCTGACCAAGTTCGCAGATGACTGCAAACTTGGTGCCATAATCGACTCTCCAGCCGACACAAGCATCCTCCAAAAGGGCCTCATAGAAACAGACAACTGGTGCCAGAGCCATGGCCTCAAGCTAAATTCCAAAAGCGTATAGTCACTCCCTTTGGCAAAAACAAAGTGCCCACAAATTACCATATAGGTGGTAATCCATTAAGTACAGAAGAAGTAATTAGGGACCTGGGGACCCAAGTTGATAACAATCTCTCATTTGACAACCACGTGGCCAAAGTGGTTAGAAAAACATTTTATATAGCCCACCTAATCATGAAGGGATTCACATCTAGATCAGGGGAGGTCATCGTGCCTCTTTACTCATCCCTCATCAGGCCCATAATTGAGTACAATGCCCCTTTTGGGATGCACCTTACCAGACACCTGCAGCAACTGGAAAGACCCCAAAAGTACCTCACCAAGAGGATCAAAGGGCTCAAACAGATGCCATATGCTGCCCGGTTAAAGAAACTCCAGCTCTACTCAGTGGCATACTGCCTGTTCAGAGGTGATCTGTGCCTGGCGTATAAAGCCATGTCCAACCTGGAATTAATGGACATGCTGCACCTCAGAAAATCCAAATCCCATCGAGCTACGCTCGAGACTTGAACCTCAGCACTGAAATAAATAGGACATGCTGGAGGGACAGATTCATAACCCAGAGGCTCCCTTCACTCTGGAATAAAATCCCAGTCCAGGTTAGGCAGAGTCCCTCATTGACTCTCTTCAAGAGGAATCTTGATGAGTGGATGGGAGATCGTAGGTTTACCCCGGGTATCACTTCTGTGTCACTGTTAGACAGAGGCACAGTATACTAACCTCGAAAAAGGGCATAGCAAAATAAATTTAAAATGGGTGGCGAAAGCCAAACACATTCTGGCTAGGCTTATAAATGCCCTAGGGCAGATAGCCTAGTATGAACCTATGAACATATGAACCTATGAACCGGTGCAGAATGATTTATTTATTTATTTACATTTGTTTACCGGGTAGAGTCCGACTAGGCTAGTAGTCCATTTTAAGCAGAGACCCAGGGAGAAAAGCTCCAAAAACAAAGACAGATAACAAATATAGAATTACATAGATGTACATGAAAAAAAATACATGATATAAGTGTAAGTTAACAAAAAAAAATGTTAAAACTAGTTAAAAATAATTACATCATAGGAAATAACTGACATGTATACCACTGAAATCTTGATAACTGGGTGAAAATTGAGACAGAAACAGCGAGCGTGCCTAATGAAGAGATGCGTGCACATGTAGAGGTAATAGAGGGAGTAATGATGAGAATTTTGAAGTACTGAAAGTAACTGAAATCTAAACAGCGAGGAGACAATGAACTATAACCTTGAAGAACAGAAGTAATCAGCTATAAAGAATGGTTGGGTGTAGTTGAGTAAATAGTACAAGAGAGGAGTTATCCAGGGGTACTACAAGGGCAAAGCCACTTGCTTTTAAGATATTCTTTTATTTTTGTTTTAAAAGAAGAATAGCAGGGGGTGTTTTATATGCTTATGGACAAGGCATTCCGAGACTTAACTATTTTGTATGAGTAGAGGGAGTCACCATGGTTGTTATGTGATTGTGTTATTTTGAGTACTGGTCTATCGGAAGATCTAAGGGATCTGCTTTTTATCTGTAGTTGGACTAGGTTTGAAATTGCGGAGCAGCTATTTGGGTTGTGTATGATTTTATGGGTGAGGGTAAGTTGGTTTAGTATTAACAGGTTGGAGAGTTCTAGCCAGTTAAGTTGTAGATGAGTAGAACAATGGTGGGCTTTATAGGGTTGATTGGTGGCAAACCTTGCAATTTTGTTATAGCGAGTTTCTAGATTATGAAGAGCAGTCTTGCATAAGTTGGTGAAGATGTGAGAGCAAAAGAGAAGTGTAGAGAGAAGCTGAGATCTAGCTGTGGCTAGCCTGGCTTGGGGTGTTAGCTAAGGTTTGGCTCTGTAGAGAGCACCAAGTTTAGAGTAGAATTTTTTAATAGTTAGTGAAACATGAATATCAAATTTGAGACGGTCATCTATCATAATACCTAAGAGTTTGGCCTGGTTTGCTGGGTCAATTTTGGAACCATTTGCAGAATGAATAGAGAGGGGTAGGGAGCTCAGCTTGGTAGTTTTGTTAGTAAAAATTATTAATTTTGTCTTATTAGAGTTGAGGATGAGTAGGTGGTTTGATAGGAAAGTTTCAATTTCCAGAAATGCTTTTTGCATCTTTTCTTGTAGTTCTTGTGGGGAGGGGTCTGAGAAGATAAGAGATGTATCATCTGCATATTGTATGACTGAGGCAAGTTGGGTTGCTGTATTAAGATTATTAGTAAATATGATAAATAGCAGGGGGCCAAGTATTGAACCTTGGGGTATACCGGTGGATACTGGGAGTAGTGGGGAGAGATTGTTCTCCCATTTACTAGCCTGTTGGTGGTTTGACAGATAACTGTGAAACCATATTAGGGATGCTGGACTGAGGTTGAGTGCAGTAAATTTGTTGAGTGGTAGTTGGTGGTAAATGGTGTCAAAGGCTTTTGACATATCCAGGAAAATTGCAGAGACTAGTTGTCCTTTGTTCATAAGGTGATGAATAGTTTTGGTGAAGGATAACAAGGCTTTGATTGTGCTATACTGGGGTGTAAACCATGCTGGGTATTGGATAGGAGAGTATTTGTGTTAAGGTTGTTGAGGAGTTGTAGCTAAATACATTTCTCTAGGATTTCAGCTATGGGTGGGAGGATAACTATGAGGCAGTAGTTTGAGATTTCTCTAGAGGGGCCACCCTTGTGGAGGGGGATGATGTGAGCGACCTTCCAGAGGAGAGGCACATATTGTTCGAGATGGAACGATTGATTAGTATAGAGATAGGATAGGCAATGGATGGAGCCACTATTTTTAGGGATTCATTTTGTAGTTGATCGGCTGCTGGGCAGCAGGGTTTTACTTTGCTTAGGAGCTTTTTAATGTAAGAAGTTTGAATAGGTCTAAAGGAGAAGGAGTTTGTAGTACTAGAGGCAAGGGAGGGGAGTGTGAGAGGTAGCTGTTTGTGGTTATTAAGGAGGCAGGAGGTAGAGTTGATAAAGTTAGAGTTAAATTGTTTCTTAAAAGAAAACTCAAAACACTTTCAAAACGCATGAGACAGCACCAGTACTGTATTTAAAATGCAGCTTCTGCTTTACCAGGAGAGCCTTTAGGTTCCCATACTGCAAATGCATATCTGCATATACATACTTCTAGAATAGTGGGCATTCTGTGCCTAGACAGTTTGTTGCTCTGCATATGTATGAGAGTTTGATTAACAGACTAACAGCTACATGCATGATCCCCCCTACCCCCTATCTCCCCTACCCCCATCCCCATATCCCACATCCATCAACCTTCTCTCTCAAAACTCTACCTAACGCTAGCTATCCCATCTTCCTCCTTCATATTTCTCTGATAATTACCTTTTCCCTTTTATAACTTATATAGTACAGGCATATGTTATTGCTCTCATAACACACTGCTTTTTATCTCACAAGGGTTCAACATCTATACTTATGGCATACAATACAACTCCTACCACTACTTCTATCGCTGTATCAATTGATGCCTATTCATTTTTATGTTATAATAATTAATAGTTTTTTTGTACATGTGCTTTTGCAATATCCTGCAGTTTGTTTAACTTTTCATTAATTTTTTATTAATTATGTATTAATTTTGCTTTTAACTTGTTTTGTATTTGTGTACATGGAGCTTTTCTCTCCGGGCCTCCATTGAAAAAGGGCTCATCTTGGCCCAATGGACTTTCCCAGTTAACAAACTGCAAATAAACAAATAAATAAAATGAGCTACCTAAGGTTCTGGATTCTGAGAGATGTCTGTTACATATTTATGTCCATTAGCAATTAAGGAAATAACAGTTCTGGGAAAATTGGTAGTAGGTAGGCTTAAAATGTTACATTTTATCATTAGGATATACAGAGTAATGCTGTGCATATTTCCTAGATGGCCTTTTCCTAAGTGAAATCTAGTTATCATTATTTTGACATTTTATGTAATCAGTACTGGATGTATTCCTGTTCACACACTGTTAATCCACATCTGTGATGTCATTTAAAATAGGTAAACACATATGATAATATCTGCTGTATTATTATTGGCCTAATAAACAGTAAATCTCAGTAATCAGATTGGGTGAACGTAGAATAGCAAAATGGAATAATATAGGGCATTTGAGGCTCAGGGCACAGAAATACTGAAAATGGATATATTTTAAAACCAGTCCACGTTAGAAGTACAATCTACTTTTTTTGCCAAACTGTTAATCTAACAAGCTGGCAATTAAATTATTGATTAATAATTCATTCCACATCCCAGTTAATGTAATTAGTGTTTGTCCTCAAAATTGCATCATTTGATGGGATATAGGGCCAGTTTACATGCTGTGGTAGAAGATGTTGTGCAATGAATGGCTAAGCATGTGGGTGATTCAGAGACACACTGCAAATCATTGCAGAAAGCCAAGAACTACCACAGCTGGAATAATATGTAAATGAGCAGCGTTATTAAAATGAGGATGATGGCTGATGTAAATAAGGGTAAACAACATGACAGAGAAATTCAGAAGCACATATATGTCACACAGAGAGATTCTACCAGTAGAGTTGCTGACCACAGTCAAATCTTGGAATTATGGGAGGCACACCATGAGCACAACTATGATGTAGCTGCTGCATTAGTGAGTATGTATATGTGAAAGGCTGCTGTAACTGCTGGTTGTCATGGAGGTGTACATCATTAACATTAATGGTTTCGAGTCATCTGTTGACTCCTAAAATATCATGCTGTCCACAACATAGAAAGAGTAGACTGAAGCCATGTGGACAGAGTTACCATGTAGGAGCTGGCTGAGATGTGTCACCCTCATATGCAGGCCCATGGTATGCATGAAGCACCGATCCCTGTGGACACCAAGCATACCTCTCAATTGTCTAACATTTTGTAGAACATCCAGGGTTTTCCTTCATATTTTTGTCTCTTCTTCATAAAATTTGTTGTTTGCTGTCAAATTAGTGATGATTGAAGCCACTAAATAATGACACTCATTTGAGTTTCAGACATCCTATCCTTCACAAAATATATGCTAATACAATACCTGTTATTTTAGCAACTTTTATGTTTGTAAAAGCAATGTTTAAAATCTGTCCCTGATTTTAGGCCTTTATACCCCATTATATTTGGCTCTGTCCAAATTTCTTGCACTAGGGGTTGTGAGGTATGACACCAAGATATGTGTGGCTATGAGTATATTAGTTACAGGGACCTTTCAGCAGCCAACAGGAAACACAGTATATGTATTATAGGCATCTGCCTCAAGAATATTTCACCAGCTCCTTGCTGTCATGGTAGTGAAAGACCTACCCGGGGAGCAGGAAAAATGGTATATCAATTGCAATGAGTTCAACTTTCACTTCATTGACTGTCAGGTGGTCTGTAATGCACAGACTATTATATGTAACCTGACAGCAGGCCATCCAGTCAGTCTCCATGATTCCCACATCTGGAAAACATGCAAATTATACTAACAGTTTAGGCAGAATTATTTTCCACTGGGCCAGCTTATAGGCAATGCCAGACATGCCCTGTAGCCGTGGGTAATGATACCAATAAGAAATCTGACAGAGAATGGATGCAATAATGCCTCGTCACAGATCAGAATCATTACTGAATGTGTGTTTGGCTTGTTAAATGCCAACTTCCACTGCTGCATGCTTTTGGATGTGCACTGTGTATAACCCTAAAACTCTTTGCAGTATGAGCAATGTTACCCAATATGTTGATACACAAACAGTTAAAGCAGGACAGAGACATTTGGGAGGAGGAAATCCCTGAGTCAGCAGTGGATGAGGTGTCAGATGAGGTGCCTGTGGAGGAGCCAGTTGTAGGGGATGACTACACCAGATAAAGGAGTGTGCAGTATGCCATGGCACTGGCTAATAGCCAGTGTCTGGGTCATAACTATGGGCTAGAACAGGCAGTACATACAACAGTAAACAAAATACATGCAAAACTACGCCCCAGACTGTGCTGTACCATGTATAGGCTGGTTTCACTGGACATCAGACATGGATTACCTAAGTAGCAGGATACTGAGGGCAGGGCACAGTTGCCATCATATGCACAGGTGGGGAAGGCTACAGTGACATGTGTGAACAACAGGCAGTGTGTGCATGAGGGGAACTGGGATGATTGGTCAGGGAGGGGGTGGTGTTGCCATTGTTTTGTTGTTTTGTGACTGGCTGGTGGTGGTTAGTGATTGTGTGTGTGTGTGTGTGTGTGTGTGTGTGTGTGTGTGTGTGTGTGTGTGTGTGTGTGTGTGTGTGTGTGTGTGTGTGTGTGTGTGTGTGTGTGTGTGCAGGGACACAGCTCCAGCAGGAAATGAAGTACTATGTTGGGATCTGGGGGACAAGTCCAGGACACCTACAAGGATATGTATGTGCAGACTGTGCATGTCCCCATCCATGGGCTGTCTTCTCCTACTATGGTCAAAGGCGCAATCGACATCAAACACACAGAGGATGGAGTGCTCTGTGAGTGCAAACAGTGGGTCATGTCACAGGTGGTTTGCACATCAACACCCCATCCATGCCTACATCCACATTGCTCCACAGTAGCCTCAATACTTGATAGTGGTGTTGAAGGTGTGGCACTGTGGGTCCTAGATCATGCAATTCCCCTTCCATGGTGCACTTCCACACCAGAGGCAGAGGTGGACTGGCCATGGGAAGTGCAGAAGCCATGATGAGGGCAGCACAGGGGCAGCTGCTACATAAAAAGTCCATACACCACATGTCCATGATGCTGCACATGTAACGACTGCACTCCTACAGGTCCCTTCACATAGACCACATACTACCCTGGCCAGCTCAGCTATATCTGTACTGGTCTCTGTCTGTCTCTGTATTAATGCTGAGTAGTGGCCATGGAGACACTCAGCTGGGGGAGCAGAACTTATGGTATGTTTGGCCACTGGCACACCAGCCCCTGATGTCAACATCTTACTCAAAGGAGCTGGGGAAAACCAGGGGACTGTTCTGCTGGAGATGAGGCCATGCCCTAGGTGGATGCATCAGCATCTTCATGTCCCTGTGTGGCATCCTGGACTGGGCGGGTTATATAAACACAGGAGCTGTGTCTGTGGAAGGTGGTGGGAATGTGGCTGTCATATTGCCTGAGTCTGACACGGACATCTTTTTTTTCACTAAATATTTTTTTTTATTATTTCAAATAAGATGTCTTAAACATTACATGAAATAAAGATAAATAACATATTTACAATTCTAAAACATTACTAACTTCAAACCATTATATAACTATTTACATTGGTGTCTATGCAAATAACATTGAAATTCTATATTATATAAAGTTAGAAACATAAGATGATATATCTTCTTTGATATTTTCAAGTATTTCCAGTACTTTCATCCAAGAGTAATAGTAAGAAGTAGATCTTTTAATTCTGTTCTTCACTGTTAATATTTCCATGTGAGCAACTGTTGTTGTTAAAGTCTCAAATTCCTTGAACGTGGCGAAGCCTCATTTTTCCAGTGTATAGTTATGATTTCACGTGAAATTGCCAATAGTGACCATAGGATTTTAGTGTCTTTTTTGGTACACAGTTTGGAATAGGAGAGTTGAATAAAATTAAAGACTTTGTTAATTGAAAATTATCATTATAAACAGTCTGAAAAAATAATTAATGGATTTCCAGTACATATTGAGACATATACATTCATAAAAACATGCTGCCAATCTGCTTTTATCTTGGTATGGCATCTCAACATTGATCTTCAATAGAATACATTTTGGCTAACCTATGTGGTGTATAGAAACTTCTGTGTAGATCTCTCCAAGTGAATAATTGCCAGTATTTTGATAATGTAGAAAATTTGGAAGATTTTAGAACATTACTTTTTCTTCTTCAACTGGAGGATGGTTGTTTATTAAAGTATAATAATCCCAGTATGATTTTCATGATAGTTTTGTTTTTTAACAATTTTATAGATATTAGACAAATAACCTGTACCCTGATAAGGCTGTTTTGTGATAAGAATAAGGTATTCAATGAGTTTTGGAGCTTCGTGTCTAACTGAAGGTTGCATTTGTTCTATTTTATTTATAAGAAAATGCCTTAGATTTTGTAACAACAGCCAATTGTCTTTATTTATATTATAATTATAAATTATCTGTTCCTTTGTTAGAATTTTCCCTTTCTCTATAAGTTGATGCCAAAAGAGTAATGTTTCTTCTTTAAGTATATTTATTTTAGATATTTGGAATGTATCTAGAATATTTGGTGTAAAAGCTATAGGGAAAATAAGAAAAATCGAAGAATTAATATTTGGTATTTTGTTTATATATGTTCTGAACACTGAAAGTGTAGAACTTACATAGTTGATGGCAATTTATTAATATTATTCCTTTTCCTAAAAATAATCTTTTAACATCCATATAAGGGTGATGGTATTACTGTTAAGTTGTCTTGTATGTGATTATAATTGGTTTCTATGTAAATCTGCTCATGGGCTTGTTTCCATATAGGTGTGTATGAATTATTTAACCATAGTGTTATGTTTTAATAACAGATGAGGTAATATATAAATCAATATCCGTAAATTAATTCCACCATCTTCCCAATCTGGTAAATGTTTATTTAAGGCTATCTGGGTTTATTTGGAAACCATAGAAAATTTAAAATTAGTTTATTATATCTTTGAATAATATATTTGGGAGGTGGCAATGAAAAATTTTGTATTAAGTATAATATTTTGGGAAATATGATTATTTTAATAAGATATAATCTGTCTGCTGTTGAAAAGATATATTTATTCCAGTAACCAATTGTTTGTTCTATTTTGTCTAGTATTTTATTATAGTTAAATATTAGAGAATCTGTTAATTCATTGAGTAGATTTATTCCCAGATATAATAATTTACTTTCTGTTACTATATATTTGGAAAATCTTTTGTTTATATATTTTTTTTTACAATTACAGGGCATAATTTTAGTTTTGTTTTCATTAAATTTTAAGCCTGAAATATTTTGAAATTTATTCATGGAGTTAAATAGAGCATTCAAAGACTCATTTGCATCTGAGAGAGTTAATAGTATGTCATCAGCAAAGAGTTGGATTTTAAGGTTTAACATTTATTAATACAAATGCCCTTTATGTTATTGTTTGATCTGATTTGATTTGCAAAGGGTTCTATGAGTAATGCAAATAACAATGGTGATAAAGGGCAACCTTGTTTAGTTCCCTTTTTATTGTTATAGGGCCTGATCTATATGATCCCAGTTTAACATATGCAGTAGATTTTTCATATAGTATTTGGATAAGATTATTAAAATTAGAAGGAAAGTTATATTCTTTTAAAACTAGTGAAAGAAAGTTCCAGTTAACTTGAATCAAAAGCTTTATTAATATCTAATGAGATTACATTTAAATTTAGGACTTTATGTTTGCTATAATCTATTAATGTTAGTATTCTTTAATATTATCTGAAGTATTTCTTCCTTTAATAAAACCTGTTTGATCTTTGTGAATTAAGAAAGGAAGAAAGTGTTTGATCTATCTGCGTATATAATATAAACATCTTGTAGTCTATATTGAGTAATGATATTGGCCTATATGAGGAACACTGTTTCTCATCTTTATCTGGTTTGATAATTGGGGATATCAATGAATATTTCCAAGAGGGTGGTATATTCAAATCTTTATTGGCTATATCATATACTTTTAATAATAAAGATATGGCTTGATTGGGTATTAATTTATACATTTCTGGTAGCATATTGTCTGGGCCAGGTGCTTTATTTGTCTTGAGCTTTTTAATTTGTGATTTTAATTCTGTCATATTGATTGGTTTGTTTATAATGTCTATTTGTTATTGTGTTAATTTAATATGAATATTGTTTTCTAAGTTTATATCCTTAGTAGGTGTATCTTGAGTATTTATGGAATTATCAATGTTAAATTGAGTCTGAATGCTTCTAAAATATCATTTGGTTCCGTAACTCTTTTGTTAGTATTGGAATAAATATTTCTTTTATTTGCTTAGATTTAATTATTTTTGTTCTATTAGTTAAGTATCTCAGGTGTGCTGAATTAGTAGAGTATGAGTTTATTTTTATCTTTTCTAAGTTAATCATAATCTTATGGTGTAGCAATTCTGTATACTTCTTATTGATTTAATGTAAGTTCTTGAACTTGAGTAGCATTACCCTTTTGTATTCCAGTTTCAATTTATCTGCTTTGTTTTGTAAGTCATATCTTTATTCCATAACTTCCTTTTATTTATGTACCAGGATAATATCTTCCATATGTAACTGCTTTTAATGAATCCCAGACATATATTTCTGAAATATCTTCTGTGTAATTTATTTCTAGAAAGTTTGTGATTGTTTCTTCATAAAATTCTTTGAAATCTCTCAATTTTGTGATATAGGAAGGTATCCTAGTAATGGGATTTGAATAAAATGGTGTAAGCTCTATCTCAAAGACTATGGCATTATGATCAGATAAAGGACAATTTATGATTTTGACTTTGTCAATTTTTGTTATTAGGTCATTGGCAACATATATTCTATCAATTCTAGAGTTAGTTTTATATCTATGAGAATAAAATGTGAAGATTAGTGAGTCTGGTTCTGCAAATTCATTTATATCTTTTAAATACAATGTATCTATAAATTTTGATAGTGCTTTAGAGATGGGTTTGTTTTCTTCTTTTGGATTTAGAATCTGTATCTTTTTCATTCATTATACAGTTGAAGTCTCCTACCAATATCAGGCTACCCTTAGTTAAATGAATTATCTCTTCAAAATGCTGTTTAACTGTTTTTAATCCTAGTCCTGGGATCCAATATAGATTTACTAACGTATAGATTCTCTTGTTTAACTCTATTGAAACTAAACAAAACATACCTGATGTATCTTGATGAGTAGTAATTATTTTGGTGTTATAGTTGAGTTGCAGTAGTATAGCTTCTCCTCTTTTTTGTTTTGTATTGAGAGTTTATTAGTACTGTGTAATTATTAATATTTAAGTTGTTTATATCTCTATCTAATAAGTGTGTTTCTTGTAAAAGACTATTTGTGGTTTATGTAAGTTTATGTACTTGAATAGGCTTCTCCTTTTTATTACTATTATTTAGACCATTAACATTTATGGATAAACATTTCATTTCCTAGTTTTGAGTTTTGTTTTATGTGTGAGTTTATGTAAATATTGTTTATTCTTAGTTCCATCTTGGATGCAGAATTCAAAAAGTTTTCTTGTATGATTTTTGCATGTTTCTGAGTGACACCAAAGTGATAGAATAAAAAAACAAAGAACTTCAAACTTGTAATTCTTAACCTTAAAAACCATTCCCTATTGCTATGAGGTAATATACCTCTTCGTTTAGTTAGTGAATCTAACCAAACAAACTCTACCCTCACAAATATGTTGGATCAGTTTCTCTTATCCTCTTAGTTTTAAATAAAGATAATTGAATAATATATTGAGATAATCTAATCAGCTAAAATATATACATATATTCTTTACTCATCTTATTGTAATTCAATAATACTTACTTCTAAGCAGGTTTCAAAAGGTACAAATATTTAGATTAAGGTAGTATCATTTCAAAATAATTTATGACAGGTAGACAAGCAAGTGATAATACACTTTCATTACATACTATGATAGTGCATGCTAAGCAAAATAATCTGAATATATATGCTCTTATAATAGATGCACACAAGGCCTTTGATATGATAGACACGAATTTTCTGTTTCATCTCTTACCTTATTTTAATATATCCCCTGAATTTGTTCAAATCTTACAAATTTTATAAAGTAATCCTTATACTACACTGTATATTAACAGAAGTTTTTCCAAACGAATACAGATTAGGTCGGGAACGCGACAGGGTTGTCCTTTGTCCCCTTTACTATTTAATATTTATCTTGAACCCTTGTTCTTATATATTAAGCAGAAGGTTTATCATAATGTCCCAATAATGTATGGAACTAAAATATTAATGGCAGCTTTTGCTGATGATCTGAATATTTATTGTGCATCTCCAATATCAGACACTGAGAAGATATTGAAAGCAGTTAATGATTTTTCAGAGGTTTCTAACTATAAAATTAATTTGGGGAAAACCAATATATTCCCTTTAAAGACACCTAAACCTTTCTCATTATTACCTTTAGTGGGGCAGATAACATTCAAAGATAATATTAAATACCTAGGTGTTGTGTTTTCCACAGATAATAAAGATTTTTATAATAATAACATTAAAATAGTTTGGGAACAAATAGTTTCTGATTTTGTGAGATGGAAAAATTTGCACTTGCCAGTATTAGCAAAAGTTTCTATTATAAAAATGAATGTATTGCCACGGTTACTGTATATTTTTAGGTCATCCCATTTATCCCTCTCAAGAACATTTTTTAAACAAATTCATAAAGATTTGGCTACATTTATTTCGGAACCAAAGAAAACTAGGGTATCTTATGACAAATTAATGACTCCAAAAAGTAAAGGAGGTCTGGAGTTGCCTAATTTTGAAATGTATTATCTGATTGTCAATTCTAATAGGATTTTAAGAATGGCCAATCATGAGATAATTAGTACTAAGTGGACACCAACTTGGCTAACCCTGAACTATGAATATATTTTAAAGTTGAACATTAATCCCAAAGCAATGCCCTTTTTGGGTAAAGATATTCTGAAGGTATATGGGATTGTGGAACACATTAAAACTGAAATATTATCTTTACAGAGTCTATTTCAATCATTGGATTTACTTCAGCATATGATGGTCTTTCAGCCCTTTCACAGGAACCCAAATGTAAAGCTGAACAACCAATTAATTGATCTAAAGAAGTTTCCATTAATTGTTAATTTAACTATGATCGATATATATAAACATCTGGATCGATCGCCCAACCAAATAAGACAAGAATTTAATTTACCTAAAAATTACCTGATTATTCTTAGACAGATTAGAGAATTTACTATAAGTTACCTCCAAAACTTTAAACTGGACGAAGAGACTATAAATAAATGCTCTGAGTTGTGGCAAGCTCTCCAACAGGATACTAAATGTATAACAGCAACAAATAAATTAATTAAAGAACTTAAATTTCAAGGTAAAGTTTTGTTATCAAATTATTGGGAAGAGAAAATATTATTGACAGATAAAAGTAATATGTTAAAGGCAATTGAATTGACTATTAAATCTACTTCTCTTCAAAAACTGTTATATACCCAGCTGATGATTTGGAATAATACATATTATACATGCCTTGCCCTGCATAAATTTAATTCTAAAAACTCTGCAACACGTCCATACTGCAAAATTCAACCGGCTGATCTTCTTCATATGTTCTGGAGCTGTAAGTGTATATACAAACTGTGGAATTCCCTTAAAATGCAACTTCAGAAAGTGGGCTACCAAAGTACAACACTGTCTTGGAAATTTATGATTTTGCATATTCCCCCGAAGGAACTTACCAGATCACAGGGTATAGTTCATATTAATATTTTCTTACTAATGAAGCTTTATATAGCTTCAAATTGGCTAGACCTAACTAAAACATCATGGCAAAACTTCAGAGTGTTGGCGACAAAACATATACTAGCTCATAAACTACTTTTAAATTCACATAGTAAGGGTATCAATAATCCGAAAATTTGGGAGCAGATATTTAATATTATATTAGCATAAAACTTTTGAATTGAAAGTTGTAATAATCATTGCTATATTTGGAGAGAAATGTCTAATCAAACTGTTCAATATTGGAAACTTACTAATTATTCCTATGTTTTTCTTATATTTCTAATGTCTTATATATGGAAGCATTCTTGTAAATATTGTATATTGTTTGGTGTGATTGTTACAGTGTTAGTTAGTAGTTTCTATTTTATAATTTTGTATGAAAAGCACAGGCTATTATATGTAACTTGACAGCAGGCCATCCAGTCAGTCTCCATGATTCCCACATCTAGAAAACATGCAAATTATACTAACAGTTTAGGCAGAATTATTTTCCGCTGGGCCATCTTATAGGCAATGATAGACATGCCCTGTAGCCGTGGGTAATGATACCAATAAGAAATCTGACAGGGTATGGATGCAATAATGCCTCGTCACAGATCAGAATCATTGCTGAATGTGTGTTTGGTTTGTTAAATGCCAACTTCCACTGCTGCATGCCTTTGGATGTGCACTGTGTATAACCCTAAAACTCTTTGCAGTATGAGCAATGTTACCCAACATGTTGATACACAAACAGTTAAAGCAGGACAGAGACATTTGGGAGGAGGAAGTCCCTGAGTCAGCGGTGGATGAGGTGTCAGATGAGGGGCCTGTGGAGGAGCCAGTTGTAGGGGATGACTACACCAGATAAAGGAGTGTGCAGTATGCCATGGCACTGGCTAATAGCCAGTGTCTGGGTCATAACTATGGGTTAGAACAGGCAGTACATACAACAGTAAACAAAATACATGCAAAACTACACCCCAGGCTGTGCTGTACCATGTATAGGCTGGTTTCACTGGACATCAGACATGGATTACCTAAGTAGCAGGATACTGAGGGCAGGGCACAGTTGCCATCATATGCACAGGTGGGGAAGGCTACAGTGACGTGTGAACAACAGGCAGTGTGTGCATGAGGGGAGCTGGGATGATTGGTCAGGGAGGGGGTGGTGTTGCCATTGTTTTGTTGTTTTGTGACTGGCTGGTGGTGGTTAGTGATGGTGTGTGTGTGTGTGTGTGTGTGTGTGTGTGTGTGTGTGTGTGTGTGTGTGTGTGTGTGTGTGTGTGTGTGTTTGTGTATACAGGGACACAGCTCCAGCAGGAAATGAAACACTATGTTGGGATCTGGGGGACAAGTCCAGGAAACCTACAAGGATATGTATGTGCAAACAGTGCATGTCCCCATCCATGGGCTGTCTTCTCCTACTATGGTCAAAGGCGCAATCGACATCAGACACACAGAGGATGGAGTGCTCTGTGAGAGCAAACAGTGGGTCAAGTCACAGGTGGTTTGCACATCAACACCCCATCCATGTCTACATCCAAATTGCTCCACAGTAGCCTCAATATTTGATAGTGGTGTTGAAGGTGTGGCACTATGGGTCCTAGATCATACAATTCCCCTTCCATGGTGCACTTCCACACCAGAAGTAGAGGTGGACTGGCCATGGGAAGTGCAGCAGCCATGATGAGGGTAGCACAGGGGCAGCTGCTACATAAAAAGTCCATACACCACATGTCCATGATGCTGCACATGTAACGCCTGCACTCCTACAGGTCCCTTCACATAGACCACATACTACCCTGGCCAGCTCAGCTATATCTGTACTGGTCTCTGTCTGTCTCTGTATTAATGCTGAGAAGTGGCCATGGAGACACTCAGCTGGGGGAGCAGAACTTATGGTATGTTTGGCCACTGGTACACCAGCCTCTGATGTCAACATTTTACTCAAAGGAGCTGGAGGAAACCAGGGGTCTGTTCTGCTGGAGATGAGGCCATGCCCTAGGTGGATGCATCAGCATCTTCATGTCCCTGTGTGGCATCCTGGACTGGACAGGTTATATAAACACAGGAGCTGTGTCTATGGAAGGTGGTGGGAATGTGGCCGTCATATTGCCTGAGTCTGCCACGGACATCTTGACCATCAAATGTGCTGAGATTTAGCTGTCATCATCACTAGATCCAGAGATTTCCCTGACATCAGTGAAGCTTATATCCATGATGAAGGACCTTGATAACACAGCACTGAGGAAAACATTAAAAAATTACCCATTTTTTGATTAACTCCTTCACCACAACTTACAGCCTAGTGAAACTACTCCGATATAACAGAGTGTTATAGAAGATAAATGTTTAGCATACCATGGTGAGATTGCCTTTGGACCTGCAATCCTGATGTTCCTGTAAAGTAAAGAAGCTACAATTCTAAGTTGTATGAACCTGAAGTGGACAAGTTATGCAAATACTACCTCATGTTCAGACAGATACATCTGAGGAGTCTCCGGACAGCTAGCATGTCTCTGTGGATGGGAGAACTGATAAGACCCCCACAGAGAAATGCCAGAAACTCCTCTGCATCATTCATACCCTTGGCCCACAGCTCCTGTGTCATGTGAGCAGTCAACTGCATGCTGCAGCTACCACATCAGTGACCCTTCAATGGATCTGCTTATAGTTTAGTTTTGACCATTGACAGCACTGATGTCCTGTAAAATGTCCCACCAGACACAATCACAGAAGACCCAGTCAGAGCTCTCATGAAGGAGTCTACACTGTCAGTGCTCACAGTGGGCCTTCAGCAAGATGCCATTCTATGCTCGGGAGAATGTATTCATACAGAACCTTTCATCTCTGGGCATGACTATCTGTAACACCAAGGAAATATGCATAAGACCTCTTTGAGGTCACACATGCTATAACTCACACAGCTAAACATGCAACAGGGTAGTATTAGCAATACCCCTGTAGTACTGCAACATTGATGGGGGCCTACCCACATGTACAACTGTTGTACATGTTTATATGTTATGTGTGCTGGTCCTGCACTTGTTGCAGTGACACAGAGTAAGGGTGTCAGAGTATCCTGATCAAGAAACTGGGTACACTCATGGTTGTATGTGGGACATTTCATAATATCTGTGTTTAGGCCACATAGGCAAACATATTACCTCCATGTAGATTATGGAATATTACAATTGATATATCATGTCGCATGTTAACCCCACCATCCCCCCTCTACAATCCATGGGCAGGCATGTGCCTACAACAAGACATCCTGCAAGACATGCAATTACCTATTAATAACAGCAGAGTTACTCTTGTGTAGGCATGAAACAGTCAACATGGCACTTCCACAGGTCACTGAAGTGGGGCCAGCACTGGTCACTAGAGCAGCTTATTCCAGTAGCAGGAGTCACCACCCTGGTAAGCCCCTGATGTCAACATCTTACTCAAAGGAGCTGGAGGAAACCAGGGGACTGTTCCACTGGAGATGAGGCCATGCCATGGGTGGATGCATCAACACCTTCATGTCTTTGTATGGCATCCTGGACTGGGGGGGTTGCATAGACACAGGAGCTGTGTCTGTGGAAGGGGGCAGTTGACTACCAATGTGGCACAGGAGCTGAAGGCCAAGGGTATGAACAATGTAGAGGAGTTTCTGGCATCTCTCTGTGGGGGCTGGATATTTAGGCCACCCCTCCAAACCAAAGTTGTAACACAAGACAGACATAAAATTTCCTGGTACAGATATAGGAAGGAGATGACCCAAAGTGGAAGAAAGACCGTGGTTTTAATATTTCATACATGGATTTCTGAGGCATGTAAGATGTGTGTTTTTTTTTGCAGAACATATTGGATTTCTACCTACTAGTGTAATAACAGTGGTAGTGTCTGCCCCTCACCCCAACTCCCTAGTGCTACTACAGAGGCTATCCCTACAACTGCAGTCCCTAAGAGATGGTGAATGTCAAAGGTGTACATTATACTAGCAGAACCACAGAGGGATGTTGACAACAAGGCCACTCTGTGCACACCTCTGGACTGTGCTCTTTGCCCCCCCCCCACCCCCACTCCCGAAGCAAATGCAACCCACAGTCACACTGACAGTTCCTTTGTCAGTAATCTCAACATCCACACATTTTGTATTTATAGCAGTAACACAGTGTACTACACACCTGATGTAGGTTACCATCCAGTACAAAACACCACAGCATTTCTGCAACAGCTGAGTTTACTTATCAATAAGAAGAATATCTTACAAGAAATGCATATCAACATTAGCTGGAACATATGCAGTCCTTGGCCTACAGCTTGCATTATGCATAGTATACAAAGTCTCAAATCTCAGATATGTGTTTCACTACACCTTCCACATCCCCTGCACTCCCCCAGCTATGACAGTGCACCCTAGCACTGTATACAGTCCCCCATGCAACTATACTATTGCTGACTTCAGCACCCATTACCCTAACCACTATAGTATCAAAGTGTCATGTATGCCCTTGTAGCAGAAATGAAACAAATATCATTCCCCAATTACTTTTATTTAAGTATTTTTTATTTCTCCAGAAATTCCTGTTCACATTCAGAATACCAGCACTGCAGTTTGCCATCCAGTAATTTTACACAGCCCTAGATGCCAGCTACAGGTGTGGGTGCTTTTATCAATCAATTTTGAAGTTCTTGGTGTGGTTCTTAAGGGACTAAGCCTCACTCAAAGGATAATTCACAAATCACTAATTTATCTCATCATGGAAATTAACATGTGCCTAGGAGGATCAGTCAGCTTTGTGAACTCAGCATGTGTGGGCAGGTCAATGACCCCAGGGGGAAATATATTGTAGCACTAGGGTCTGTAGAGGCACTGAAGAACAAATGCTGGCACTGAGATGTTTGTATATACTGTTGGTCACACCTTAACACTGGCAAGCCATGTATTTTCATTCTGAGTAATGGTGTTACCACAACTGGTCATGCTGCATTACTGCCCACAGACGCATGTTACATGTCAACAGTGTCAATATGCATGGTTACAAGAGGGCTACCATATTTCTTTGGATTATGACCTGGTGAATGGCCATGGCTTCCAAGGGCACTGATGGTGACAGAGCTCCAAGGTGGTGCTGTAAAGAAAGTAAGATCTTTCTGCACTTGTTACTGGGACCACCAGGAGTACATCATTTAGACTCTTATGAGAGTCCCCATTATAAAAAGTATGCCTGACACAGTCTTGCCAGTGAGGTGACTCCTGATGCTGGCATAAGCTGCTCTAGTGAGCAGTTCTGGCCCAACTCCAGTGACCTGCAGAGGTGCCATCTTGAGTGTTTGAAGTACTGGGAAGAAGAGGTCAGAGAGAGGGCCTCTGAGATGTATTGTAAGTATGCAGTATCTCTCTGGGCACAGTGGTGACTATGACTTGCTGTCATGTTATTTATTATTTAGCTATATTATAAGAGCTTAGCTGAAACCACACTGGTATAGCTTGTCCAGATAGTTGTGGAACAGCTCTTTTCACAGTTTTTGTACAGAAGTCTAAACACTGTAAATTTATGATGCTTTGCACACCCAGATGCCAAATCTACAGTTTTATATCATACACATAATAGTTATTCACATGAAGAGCATCATCTCTGTGTGCTTGGGCAATATACCTAGTGCCTCATGATACGCATAGTGGTTGTCACACCCTGCAATGTGCAAACTAGCCCAGGCCAGATCTATATGGCCAATGGGGAGATTGGGTTGGCATCCATGGTGGGGGGGAGGAGTCTATAGTGGTGGTGTTGGGGTTGGGCATGACTCTGTGTTGGAGGTTGGAGTGTGGGACTACAGTAAGGATAGGAAATTGGTATAAGGCCCTGTAAGGGAAGTAGGGTTGGTGAGGGAGATCTGTGGTGAGAAAGTGGGGTTGAATGCAGGTATGCTGTGGTGCAAGATCTTGACAGCATATTGCCCATGCAGTACTCCACCATATGGCCCTATTGATGACACCTTCACCTTGTATATCCCTGGTAATTCTGCTATACCCAGGTTGTGTGCCATGGTGTGTACCAAAGTACTTTACCATTTTGTGTCAACTACATGCTGATAGATGGTTGCCTTGGACATGAGTGCCTCTTTGCCTATGGTACAAAACAGTGGATGCTGGTTTGCATATATGCTACCGCTGTCCTTGTCCACATGGTATGTTTATGACCAAGTCCCTTATAGCATGTTCAAAGGGCCAGAATCCAACACATCCCCTATGGTGGCATATTACATAAAACATCTCCATACTAGCTCTGTAGCCTTATCCGCACATCACACCAACCCTGGAATTGGAACTATACCTCTCAACATGTGGACATCAAAAAAGGCTTTTGAAAACTAGGTACAGTTGGCTAAAAATCTGGACATCTAATTTGCATGATATTTGCATGCATAATATCACAACCCCTCTAACTCTACAGGGCTGTGGGATACTGCCACTCAGAATCACAAGTTAAAAAGTTTAAAATGTTTAGAAACAATGTGAGAACATGATGCAAAACATAACCATATTAATCATGTTTTATTCATATAAAGCATACCTCATGAAGTGATGAAGTGGTGTCTCTGTGAACCTCACACACACACACACACACACACACACACACACACACACACACACACACACACACACACACACACACACACACACACACACACACACACACACACACACACACACACACACACACACACAAAGACACCTCCTAAGACAGCAAGCTACAAATGAGGAGGGTATTTAAGAGCTGGAGTTATACAAAAGGTCTTCTGGACATGGATTTGTCCTACTGATGATATGATCTGGGTACACAAAACAGTAAAGTGATAGTTGGAATACACACACACATGCAAACACAAGCACACACACACACATATATATATATATATATATATATATATATATATATTTATATATATATATATATATATATATATATATATATATATATGTGTGTGTATGTGTGTGTGTGTGTGTGTGTGTGTGTGTGTGTGTGTGTGTGTGTGTGTGTGTGTGTGTGCATGTGTGTGTTTGTGCATTTATATACAGTATGTCTGGCCAAACTTATCATTCATGAAAAATATTTTAGGTGGTAAAATTGGTCAAATGTAAATTTTTCTTGAGTGGTAAAATAGCCAAATTGCGCATCATAAAATGTAAGCTAAGTGACGGCGAGTAGTAATGGTGAATGTTTTGTTTGTAACAAAAGTTTTGGCATGGGATTGAGTATGAACTGTGTGTATGTGTGTGTGTGTGTGTGTGTGTGTGTGTGTGTGTGTGTGTGTGTATATCTTGTTTAGTTGTATTGCTTGGGAAATGGTGTTTAGTATTCTAATGTGTAGACATGCCATCACTGGCCCCTGCTTTCTTCTGCCAGTGCACCGTCCACTTCCAGATCTTCCTCCCCATTGGGTTTGGGTAGAGTAGGGGGAACCTGCAGGTGTCCCCTGGGGTCTCTTACAGCTGTTCATTGCAGGGGAGTTCCCTTGTTGTTTGGTGACACTACCAGGAGGTCACAATTAGTATAAAGGTTGGAGTTAGCAGAGGTGGTGAGGAAGATGATGGACGAGCATATTGTTGCTCACAGTGGCCACCCGGAGAAGGTCCTTATATGACTTATGGAGTTATGCAACTACCTGGATTGCCTTCAGTTTTGCCTCAGGCAGGGAACAATAGGAATGGCCATCACAGTGGTGACTGACCTTTTCATGGGTCTAGCCCAAGTAAAATTATGTCAAGAGTGGGATACCTCTTCTATTATCCCATCCTGGTGTTTCCCTTCCTTGTGTATCATCTCCCACCCATGGTTCTTGCTAAATCTTATACATCACCAATTGTCCTTCCTCTGATTTTTGTGTTTATAATTCCATTGTCAGACCCATCCCTTTGTGTCAACACCTCCCCTGTTGTCGGTGTTTGTCTGTATTTTATATTCATTTGCCTGTCCCTGATTCTATACCTCTGTCCTTTTTCCATTGCCTGCCTTCCTCTTACATTATTCCCCATCTAAACTTCTTAAAAAATGGCCGCCTGACCCATAAAAAGTGTACCCTTCCTCCCTGTCACTACTCCCAATCTTCCCTTGCCTGTGTCCTTGTGTATGTTTCTCTGCTTGCTTTTCCTCCTTTTCTTACTCTCTGATGCACCATCCCCCCCCCCTTAATTCAGTAAAACTCTATACAAACACCGGTGGGAGTCACTTACTCTTGCTCCAGCCATTCCTGTAATATCAAGAAGGAATGCATGTGCACACTTTTTCACTGTTTTAGCTGTTGCTCAGGCTGTGACTCCTATTAATTAATTTGTAATTACCTTTGGGCCACATCATGGGAAGTCATTCCACAACTGTGGAATGCATTTGTTTGCAGCCAAAAGATTATGCACTGCCCGCACATTAATAGTACAATGAAACATCAGGTGGTATGGCTATTACATTTCTGCATTCCTAAGCAGATTTCTAATGTTTTTTTCATATTAAACTCAAAAAAAGTAATTTTTGCAAAGCACTCTTTTGTACAAAAACAAATTCTGCTCATGATTCAATACAAATAATCTATAAAAAGCTTAAGAGCTACATCACAAGTGCAGATTACTTAATAGCACATTTCTTATTTTGTTAATTGTGCATGTTTTGATTCACTCTGAATCTGAACCTTACAGCAATTTCAAAAAAGAAAATGTCACTGGGATGGAACTCAGGTATGGTGTATGCCCCAAACTCGAGCAGGATTCGCTTTAGACACAAGGGGAATGTGCAAGATCTCTGCCAATGGAGTACCAGATTGTTTCTAGTATGTACTTACTGGCATGGCCAGAAGACAAGCCTTGAGCTGGTAGGCCGTCAGGTACAACTCTGTATATATTAGGATCATCTTCTCGTATAATGACCTGGTATCATTAGCAGCCCAGCACCACGCATTTCCTGCACAAGTTTGTGCCACTTACCCAGCCACTATTATCCTTGCCTTCTTTGCAGTTCTCTGTACTGATGCCATGCCAAGGCAATACCCATGTCTGCTACTATGTGACATAAATGCAAAGGAGAAAAAATAGTGCTGTAAACAATGCATGAACTGGAACTGGGCATTACAACCCTGTGAGTCAGACAAGCCAGGGTGGCATAACCAAAGCTGCACATTAGTTTTTTTTTTTCTTTAGATATCTTTCCAACACTTGTAGCCTCTGATTTGAGAAAAAAAAAACTGCTGCCAATAGGCACTTACTGTTTTCTTGCAGATAATCATGATACTAATGTACTTCAAAGGAATGTCATGCAACCATATAAGATTTACAAAGACAGCAGGAGGCGTTAGTAGCTTCATTAAAACATTCTTGATGTCTACCAAATAGAAATTGTACCACAGAATTAACACACACCCATATCACATGCATGCTCACATGCATACATCTATAATAAAAACATGCCGATAAGATCAGCATGCTGAACCAGATAAAGTCATGCATTTTCAGCTTACTAAAAAAAGGACAGCACTAAATGCCTGATGTGCCAAGTTTTACTTATAACCAAAAAAAACAAAAAAACAAAATGAAAGCAGGTGAAAGCTTTCAGTCGGCAAATGTGGCATTTAATACACTTACACTTTAGTTTGATTTTCATTTGTAATAACTTTCTCTTTGGCGTCATAGAAGTTATCTTAGTGGTCCAACATATTGATCTGCAGCAAAAAAAAACAATTTACTTTTCTGAAGCAAAACAGGCCTTACAGTAACTATCCAGGATATATGCCTGGGGCACTTTTTCATGGTTTCAGTCATTGTTTGATAGTTCATCACTAGCTGAATTTAGATGTCTTGTGGGGAACAGACGATGTATAGATGAATTACAATCTGCCTGTAACCTGCCAGGATTAATTACTTGGTTCCTTTTTGCTTAAACCTGAAGGTGACATCTATTACGTACATTTGAAAAATGCTCCATATACAGGATATTGCAGCTTTCTGAATGATGAACTTTCATAAATATCTCCATTTTAGGTCTGTCATCTAACAGACACTATGCAGACCACTTGGGGGAATCTTGAAAAGAGTTATAGGGTGAATCATTCCTAAATTGGTATTCTGGGGAAATCACTAAAGTGCTCACTTCACTTTTCATTTGGTGTACTTCATGTAATTTTTAATATGTCAAAAATCAGTCATCCCTGAAGAAAAATAAAATAAGGAAGAGTGAAATTTAAAACACTTTTCTTCTCTGTCTACCCTATTAGGAATGCATACATCTCTTTAAAGTTTTTAATTTTACTTTTAAAGAAATATGCTAGTTGCAATTCTGAAACTGTTGCTAGAATACTACAATTTAAGGAACATATTTTCATTATAGACAGTAACAGCATTACTAGTAGATAAAATAAGTTCTAATTTCTTTATCAGTTTATGAACCTGTGCAAAAATACAACCTACTGCTGTTTTCAAATGTGACATGAAGAAGAAACATAGAGACATTAAATAATCTGATCTTATGCAATTATAGAGTCACGATATAATACAGAATCTGACAAAAATGGCATTAAGTACAACAGCGGTGAAATAAGCAGAATGTGAAAGAAGAGATCAAAACAACCATTATCTACAAGCTTAATCTGAGCAGTAGCATTAGTCGTGTTACAAAGGCAGGCAAGGCCATCTATGCTACACTTGGACAAACAGCATATAAACAATAATATACCTGACAGGCAGAGTGGTATTGGTGGCATACTGGACCACTCACATGCAATGTGATGTTCCCTTCAGGGCCTCTTTGCCCTGTAAGTTCCTGTGTTGCCCAATACTATCAGACAGTATGGGAAGTAACTGCACTTTTACTAAATGGATGCTTTACAGTGACAGATCTTGTCTCTTTGTGTTCATTTTTTAATTAGTAGATTTCATTGTAGATTATAAAATTACTAGTTTTGTGTGCTGAATTAATAAGAAGTTAGTAGTAAAAGGTCCATTTTTAGGAGGTCTGCTGATGGATAGCAGAAGAACACAAGATCCAAAGTAACGAAAGAGGAGGCATGATTTAAAGCTGTACATTCCTAACCACTTGCTGTGGTCTGCAAGTAAAAGTATACTGTGTCTTTATATATATATATATATATATATATATATATATATATATATGGGTCTACTTCTGATGATCGACTGTCACATAGCCAACTTTCAAATAACTGTGATGAAAAGAATGAAAATGCAGAAGCCTGAACGGCAGCTTTTTACGAGGGTAAGGAAACACTTGGCTAACATACCCTGTTCTCCACTGTAGTGCAATTCTGGAGTTAGTATATTTAGATTTGGGGGTGTGGGGGTTGCAGGTTCCCCACCTAGGTGGGTTATACTTACCTCAGCGTTAGGTTCGTTAACAGTTGGCCAAGTTTTTACTTAGCCTCGTGAAAAACTGCCATGCAGGTTTCTGCATTTTCATTCTTTTTGTCTCAGTTATTCAAATGTCGACTATGTGACAGTCGATTATTGGAAGTAGACCCATATATATATATATATATATATATATATATATATATATATATATCTATATATATATATATATATATATATATATATATATATATATATTGATATATATGGATTCACTTTATAATCCTGAAATATTGAAATCTCGAATTTCAGTATTTCGAGACCATAAAGTCAAACGTTTCAAATCCCGAAACCCCAAAACCGTGAAACACAAAATCACGCACATAAACACACCATGTACCACACAACACATACATCATCCAACCCACACCACAGCAAACAAAACACACACAAACACAAAAACACAAACAAACCTACAATACATATAAGCAGGAGGGCAAGCCCCCCTGCACCCCCCACAACCCCCTACTTATATATACTAACTCCAAGATCGTACAAACAAGAAAAGACAGCAAACTCACACCGACATTCCACAGTCCCTCACACACAGGCACACACATCACACATATACAAACACCAACACATACAACACTTACACACTCATACTTTCACCTACCTACCCTAACCCACACGTACAATTTACAAACACACTCACATACATTCAAACTCCCACCCAAAACCCTTACAAAACACTTACTTACCTTAATTTGCACCTACATCCAAACACAACACCATACACCATCCACAGAAAACACCAGATGTAACGAAGCATAAAGCCATAACCATGAATTCAAGATATTCGAATTTGCGATTATGCACTTTTGCTACTTTAAAAATTCCACTTTATATTCTCAAGATACTGAAATTCGAAATTTCAGTATTTCAAGATTATAAAGTGTAACTATATATATACATATATGGGTCTACTACACAAGCACGAATTGCCACATGAACGACTTTCAAAACAACGAGATCGGAACGCCAAACTTTACAATAGTAAAAATGCAGAACAACGACCCGTAAAATGCCAACTGTTTTAAACACTAATCAACGGTAATTAAGCAGCTAGCACTTTAAAACGGCATACATTACACAAACCGTCGTACTTTGTACCATCAGCAAACATGGAGGACTCATTTACGGAAGCCCCCAGGAGTTATTGGAAAAGTCTGCAAAACTGTAACTTCTCAAAAAAGTAAGGAGTTGTTAGTTGACGGTTATCTATACCATCTAGAGAGAAGTAGAGAAAGTAGACATTACTGTGGCTGTAAATATAAAATAACACAAAAATGTAAGGGAAGGGCAGTCACCTCTGTAGTAGTTGACAGAGATGAGCTTGAAAAGTCAGTAAACCATAACCATTCTGGTGATCCAGGAGAAATAGACAAATATAAAATATCCACTTAAAAAATCAACAACCAAGGGTAAAGTGCCTCAAATCATCATCATCATCATCTTCTTTCAGCTGTTCCCGTTAGGGGTCGTCACAGCAGATCACCTGTTTCCATTTCTTCCTGTCTTCTGCATCTTGCTCTGTAACACCAACCACCTGCATGTCCTCTCTCACCACATCCATAAACCTTATCTTAGGCCTTCCTCTTTTCCTGTTACCTGGTAGCTTCATCCTTAGCATCTTTTCCCAATATCCTCTGCATCCTTCCTCAGCACATGTCCAAACCAACGTAATCATGCCTCTCTGGCTTTGTCTCCAAACCTTCCAACCTGGGCTGACCCTCTAATATGCTTATTCCTAATCCTGTCCACCCTCATCACACCCAGTGCAAATCTTAACATCTTTAATTCTGCCACATCCAGCTCAAACTCCTGCCTTTTTGTCAATGCCACTGTCTCCAACCCATATAACATAGCTGGTCTCACTACCCTCTTGTAGACCTTCCCTTTCACTCTTACAGGTACTCATCTGTCACAAATCACTCCTGACACTCTTCTCCACCCACTCCATCCTGCCTGTACTCTCTTCTTTACCTCTCTTCCACACTCACCATTACTCATCCACCTACGCCACCTCTACTCCTTGCATCCTCACCATTCCTCTATCCTCCCTCTCATTCACACACATATATTCTGTCTTAGTCCTGCTGACCTTCATTCCTCTTCTCTCTAGAGCATATCTCCATCTCTCCAGGGTCTCCTCCACCTGTTCCACTACAGATCATAATGTCATCTGCAAACATCATAGTCCACGGGGACTCCTGTCTGATCTTGTCTGTCAAACTGTCCATCACCATTGCAAATAAGAAAGGGCTCAGAGCTGATCCTTGATGTAACCCCACCTCCACCTTAAATGCATCTGTCACTCCCACTGCAGACCTCACCGCTGTCACACTACCCTCGTACATATCCTGTACCACTCTTACATACTTCTCTGACACTCCTGACTTCCTCATACAATACCACAACTCCTCTCTAGGCACCCTGTCATATGCTTTCTCTAAGTCTACAAAAACACAATGCAACTCCTTCCGACATTCTCTGTACTTCTCCATCAACCCTCTCAGAACAAACATCGCATCTGTAGTGCTCTTTCCAGGCATGAAACCATACTGCTGATCACTAATCATCATGTCCCTTCTTAACCTTGCTTCCACTACTCTTTCCCATAACTTCATGCTGTGACTGATCAATTTAATCCCTCTGTAGTTTCTACAGCTCTGCACATCACCCTTATTCTTAAAAATTGGTACCAAAACACCTTTTCTCCATTCCTCAGGCATCCTCTCACTTTCCAAGATTTCATTAAACAATCTGGTTAAAAACTCCACTGCCATTTCACCTAAACACCTCCATGCTTCCACAGGTATGTCATTTGGACCAACAGCCTTTCCATTCTTCATTCTCTTCATAGATATCCTTACTTCTTCCTTGCTAATCCATTGTACTTCATGATTCACTATCCCTACATCATCCAACCTTCTCTCCCTCTCATTCTTTTTATTCATCAACCCCTCAAAGTACTCTTTCCATCTCCTCAACACACTCTCCTCGCTTGTGAGTATGTTTCCCTCATTATCCTTTATCACCTTTACCTGCTGCACATCTTTCCTAGCTCGGTCCCTCTGTCTAGCCAATTGGTACAGGTCATTTTCTCCCTCCTTAGTGTCCAACCTTTCATACAACTCTTCATATGCCTTATCCTTAGCCTTTGCCACCTCTCTCTTTGCCATGCACCTCATCTCCTTATACTCCTGTCTACTTTCTTCATCTCTCTGACAATCCCACTTCTTCTTTGCCAACCTCTTTCTCTGTATACTTTCCTGTACTTCCTCATTCCACCACCATGTCTCCTTGTCATCCTTCCTCTGTCCAGATGTGATACCAAGCACCTTTCTAGCCGTCTCCCTTACTAGCTCTGCTGTTGTTACCCAGCTATTTGGTAACTCTTCACTGCCACCCAGTGCCTGTCTTAACTCACCCCTGAACTCCACCTCACAATTACCCTTTTCAGTTTCCACCATTTGATCCTTGGTGCTGCCCTCACACTCCTCCTCCTCTTCTTGATCAGCAACGTCATCCTACAAACCACCATCCTATGCTGCCTAACTACACTTTCTCCAGTCACCACTTTACAGTCTCCAATCTCCTTCAAACTGGCCCTCCTACATAAGATATAATCCACCTGTGTGCATCTTCCTCCACTCTTGTATGTCACCCTATGCTCCTCCCTCTTGTTAAAATATGTATTCACCACAGCCATGTCCATCCTTTTCACAAAATCCACTACCATCTGACCTTCTGCATTCCTTTGTTTAACACCATACCTACCCATCACTTCCTCATCCCCTCTGTTCCCTTCACCAACATGCCCATTGAAATCTGCTCCAATCACCACTCTCTCACCCTTGGGTACAGCCATCACCACTTCATCCAATTCACTCCAAAATTTTTCTTTTTCATCCATTGCACACCCAACTTGTGGAGCATATGCACTAACAACATTCATCATTACACCATCAATTTCCAGCTTCATAAACATCACTCTATCCGACACTCTTTTCACCTCCAAAACACTCTTAGCATACTGTTTCTTCAGAATAACTCCTACGCCATTTCTCCTCCCATCCACACCATGATAAAACAATTTGAACCCACCTCCGATACACCTAGCCTTACTCCCCTTCCATCTGGTCTCTTGCACACACAATATACCAACTTTCTTTCTGTCCATCATATCAGCTAGCTCTCTCCCTATACCAGTCATACTGCCAACATTCAAAGTTCTGACCCTCACTACCACAGTCCTAGCCTTTCTCCTCTCTTCCTGCCTTCGGCCATGTCTTCCACCTCTTCTCCTTCGGCCAACAGTAGCCCAATTTCTGCCAGCACCCTGTTGGCTAACAGTACTGGTGGTGGTCGTTGTTAACCCGGGCCTCGACTGATCCGGTATGAAAATATTTATTGGTGTCTGCATTAAATGATTTGGCAAAGTTTTACGCTGGATGCCCTTCCTGACGCAACTCTCCCCATTTATCAGGGCTTGGGACTGGCACAAAGAAATGCACTAGCTTGTGCATCCCCAAGGGTAAAGTGCCTGAAATACAGCATGAAAACTAAATCCAAAAAGAAGCTTGTTGAGGCACAACATGACAATAAGAAGCTGACCGTTTATTAAGAAGAAAATAAAAATTGTCAAAAAATAAAAGAAATGTTTCAGTAAGTGCTTTCACATTTCAACTGAATGCTTCATCAGACTGTTCAAAACAAAATTAATTCCCTTTAAATACCTCTTCTATCTCATTATTGAACCAATCACATTAATCCCTCATGAATAATGAAATACAACAGTATAACATGAAGCCCTATGTGTAATATCACCCCTATTACTTTGTCATCACTTTTTAAAACCTAGTATCTAATAAAATGTCCCTTGGTTAATATGACAACATTAAATGCATGAATACATAAATACATAAATATATACCATATACAGAGATATATAAAATCTAAAATATATGTATGTACGTTGTAGTAGCAAATGAAAAATGTAAAAACGTATATACAGAAATACATGAAAAGAGACATGGAAGAGCTCTCTGATCATGTAGCCCAGGCCGGTATGACCCTGACCCTGAGTAGCATCCTGCCCTCACCAAGAATGATGCCACAGTATAAAGAAAAAATGATCAATTTCAACAATTTTCTGGTGTCATTCAAAGGGGATCCAGTATCTGTCCGCCTGGGATGACATGCTCGACAAGCCACATTGCTTTGCAAGAGATGGCTTGCACCTGTCACCCTTAGGCTTTCGAATACTGGCCAAGGCTCTTGCCGCCCCCATAGTGCCTTTTTTTGGCAAGGCTCAAAAGACAAACCCACCACCATAAATAGCACAAGTAACCAAAAACTGAGGGTAATGCTACTCAACGCCAGAAGTCTAAACCTCAAAATGTACGCACTCAAGGCACTCCTCAGTGTGGAGAACATTGACATCTGTGCAGTAACAGAAACCTAGTTTAAGGCTCCTGAGAGCACCCCAGCACTACTAGGCTATACCTCACACCATACCTTTCGGCCACAGAACCAGGAGTGAAACACAAAAGGCGGGGGTGTATCCATATTCATCAAGGATACCCACACCTCCAGGTTAGTGGTGCAGCACAATGCATCAGAGATCATCCATGTGCAAATAACAATGGGCAAAACTGTAATCCAAATTGTAGCTTGCTACAGATCACCCACCATGGCCCAGGACCCCCATTCCGCATTTCTGGAGACACTGGGAAATATGAAGGTCCTACCAAACACCTTAATACTGGGTGATTTCAATTACCCAAACATAAACTGGGAGAACTACTCAAGTACTAACTCCCTTGCCCAATGCTTCCTAGAATTTATAAACTCGAACACCCTGATCAACTGGTCAACACCCCCACCAGAGGGAACAACATATTGGACCTGGTCATCACCAACATGGGCGACCGGTGTTCCACACCGGAGGTCAACCCCTCGCTGGTTAGATCAGACCATAGACTAATCACTCTGGATATCCACATTCCGCCCCCACCCCCAATCAAGGAAACCACCATGAAACACTTTTCAAAAGCAAACTTCACGTTACTTAAGACTGAGGTGGAAAGGTTCACAGCCCCGATGCTAAAGGACAATGTTGTCCAAGCTGCTGAAACCTTTACAAAGGCACTCTATGAGCATCTGCAGGAATGCATGGATCATGCTATCCCAAGTAAAACCAAGACTTACTCCTTCAAGAAAAGGAAACCAGTCTGGTGGACCCCTGCCATAAACAAGCTATACAACAGAAGGAGGAAACTAGTACAGAAAAGAGTAAATTCCCAAGAAGGAAAGACATCCCTGATCAGTATCAGCAAGAAACTACGATCCCTCATTAAATCATCCAAGGCTAGTTTCGAAAGAAAAATTGCCAATGACTCCAAAGATAACCACAAAGCGTTCTTTAGCAATGTCAAGAACCTAAGTGGAAACTCTCAGATCTGCTCTGAGTTAGTGCAGAATGGCACAAAATACACTGAACCGACTGATATTGCAAACATTCTGGCAGACAGGTTTAGTGCAAACTTCACCCCCTAAAGGGCCCATAAGCATACCAGAAGAATGTAGGGCCCTGTCAATCACCGATGCACAGGTTAAAACAGCCATATCCAAACCCAAAAACACAGCTTCAATGGGACCGGATGGGGTCCCAGGCTGTGTCTTACAAGAGCTCCAAAATGAACTAACCCCTCACCTAAACACACTGTTCAAACTCAGCCTCTCTACAGGCTACATACCCATAGAGTGGTGCACAGTAACAGTTATCCCACTCCACAAAGGTGGAACCTCAACGGACCCCGGGAACTATCGCCCTATAAGCCTGACTAGCCTGGTCTGCAAGGCTATGGAACGTATCATCATGGAACACATTAACAGAGACATTGGGAACCTCCAAACCTTGGACCCTACCCAGTTTGGTTTTGTTAAGGGCAGATTATGCCTCCTAAACCTGGTGGACTTCTTTGAGATGGTTACCAAGGCATTAGATGAGGGAAAGGAGGTCCACACAGCCTACCTAGCCATCGCAAAGGCTTTCGACACCATTCCCCATTCTAGTATTATAGACAAGCTCACCAGCTTGAACATAAACCCCTACTTCACGAGATGGGTTTCCAACTGGTTCATGAATAGAACCCACAAGGTGGGAGTTGCAGGCTCTACGTCCAACTCTAAACCAGTTACAAGTGGCGTCCCCCAGGGCTCAGTCCTAGGACCCCTCCTGTTCGGTATATACTTCTCAGAGGTACAGGCAAGCATAGGAGGGCTATGGCTGACCAAGTTCACAGACGACTGCAAACTAGGGGCCATAATTGATTCTCTGGCTGATACAGACACCCTTCAGATGGGTCTCACTGAGACAGATACCTGGTGTCAAAATCATGGCCTCAAGCTAAATGCCAAAAAGTGCATAGTCATCCCCTTTGGAAAAAAAAAATACCTTCGAACTACCACATAGGTGGTAGTCCCCTAAATACAGAAAATGTAATAAGGGATCTGGGGACCCAAGTAGATAGTAATCTATCCTTTGATAATCATATTGCCACGGTGGTTAGAAAATCCTTCTATGTGGCCCACCTAATCACGAAAGGGTTTGCATCTAGAACAAAAGAGGTTATTGTGCTCTCTACTCATCACTCATTAGACCCATCATAGAATACAACACCCCATTTGGGATGTACCTTACAAGACACCTGCAACTGCTGGAAAGGCCACAGAAGTACCTCACCAAGAGGATTACTGGCCTCAAACAGATGCCCTATGCAGCCCGACTCAAGAAACTCCAGCTGTACTCAGTTGCATACCGCTTACTCAGAGGTGATCTCTGCCTGACATACAAGGCCATGTCCAACCCAAAATTGATGGACATGCTCCACCTAGAAAAAAACAAATCCCAGAGAGCCACACGCTCTAGAGATATAAATCTCACCACAACGATAAATAGGACACGCTGGAGGGATAGATTCCTATCCCAGAGACTCCCCATGCTTTGGAACAGGATTCCAATATACATCAGGCAGAGCATCTCACTAACACTCTTCAAGAGAAACCTTGACGGGTGGATGGGAAACAGAAAATTTACCCCGGGGATCACTGCACTGGCTCTGCTGGACAGTGGCACAAGGAACTAATGGCTCTGCTGGACAGTGGTGCAGGGAACTGATGGCTCTGCTGGACAGAGGCACAGGGAACTAATGGCTCTGCTGGACAGAGGCACAGGGAACTAATCTAAGGGAGTGGCGAAAGCCAACACATTCTGGCTAGGCTTATAAATGCTCTTGGGCAGATAGCCTAGTACTTACCTATGAACCTATGAACCTATGAAACTATATATAGAAAATGTATGTATACACACATATATATATATATATATATATATATATATATATATATATATATATACGTATATATGTGAAATATATAAAACCTGAATATAAAACTTCTTATAAAACTTTATATAAACTTTTTGTAATCTAATACAAATTTAAGAGACAAACTATGACAAAGACTATTAAGAAACATTCTATCTAACTTATGTCATACTTAAGTGCTGATTAAATCTATAATAATATCAGCTTAACTAATAAGTTAATATCTAAAACTATTTATCAATGTACATATAAAACATGAAATCAATAAATATATGAGGTCATTCCTCAAAGTGGATGGATAACAGCATCCTATATTGAAGGCTTCTCAAAAAAACTTTAATGCTTAAAGTCTCTAGCAGCCAAGAAGGGTTTCAAAGAAACCTTATCATTAAGCCCTGAGCCTCTATCTGTCTGTAGTCTCATGATCCATCTAGTTTCTCTTTGTTCCCTATAATGCTTGTGATTATCTAGCCTAATATTTTTATATATCAACTCGATGGCTATAAACTTAAAACTATGTGTTGTACATTTATCCGCCTCTGGCATTTTTTTTCTGGCTATACTACTCAGACACAGCTCCACGTGGTCCTGCAGAGTGGTCCTAGCTACAGAGAACTCAAAAAAGTGACTACTTTCTTGATTTAAGTATCCTGCTGTTTTTTTTTACTTGAATTACCTTCTAGTGCTTACCTCAAGCAAGCTTTAACTGTTTTTTTAGCTGTTTACTGCTTTTAATACTATCTGCACTTAAAGTTACATTTAGTCGAATTTTGATCGAAAATTTGTTTGTTTGCTTTTTAATTTAACTGTTGAGGCTGCCCACTAAAGTGTGCTAGCCTGTACAACTGATTTATTGCTGTTTCTGCATTTCTGTGTGTTTTCTATCTAAAAACAAAAAAAAACAAAACAAAACAAAAAAATCCTTGTTTTCCTGCCTCTCCTCAACTAGTTTAGACTGATTTACAGGCCTTGCTGTATTCTGGGCTGTGGTGTAGTTCCTGTGTTGTCCATTACCTTACTTGGATAGAAGGAAGTTTCTTTGCTCACCAGTGGGAGTGGGGAGCCTTGAGCAGCCTACCTGTCCTTGAGGGAAGTGACCTCAGCACAAGAGCTGTAGTAATTGGTTGTTTTGGACCATTTCTAGCTCTTTTGAAGTTCCCTGTTTAAAATCCAGCTTGCACAGCTTTATACAGCATAGCGCAGCGCTGGTTAAACAAGGTTAAACTTCTTCTGGCTCCGCCAAGTCTGCTCTTCAAATTTTCCCTTAAGAAAGCTCTACTCTTTGTATAATCAGTCTACTTGCTATATTATAAGCCTAGCACTTGTTCTCAAAACCTCTCTTATAAGTAAGCACTCTCAAACTAAAGTAAGCACTACATCCACCCCTGTGAATACCCACTTCCCTTAAAGGCACAACACTCCCTTATACTATTCTAGCATGTCGAGTGGTAGAGTGCTGGCATCCTCTCCGGTTCAGCTGGTTAATCTGGGAATCTTGAGACAATGTTACAATTGTCTCATGTACACAGACAACCCTCTCCTCCTCCCAACAAACACAAATACATGTGAGAGATGCAACTATATAGCCAAACTGGAGGCTGAACTCTCTCAACTCAAGGCTGGCAAGACCAGACAGGAGGAGATGGTAACCACACACACAACAAATCCAGTCCCACATAGACCTACCCCAACTGCAAACCAATCACATAACAACACAAAGACATACTCGGAGGCTCTAATAAAAAACTTACCAAAACAACAGAGGCCCCCGAAGCAGACACCCAAAATCCACCACCTCAAAACATAACACATGCAACACATGCTTCAATAAATCAGTGTGTCAAGCAATCACAGCCCTTAAGGCCAAACACCATGCCTGATACACTAGTAATAGGTGACTCTATAGTCAGACACACACTGATGTCCCGCTTACCAGGCTGAGCAAAGAGAGGGTGACTGTGAGCTGCCTGTCAGGAGCTAGGATCCGCCACATAACACACGCACTCAGGTCACTCCAAAGCAAGTACAAATATGACTCCGTCATTGTCCATGCTGGCGTGAATGACCTGAGACGTACCTCCCTGGACTACATGAAAAGAGACATAGAGAAGCTCTCTGATTATGTAGCCCAGGCTGGTATGACCCTGACCCTGAGCAGCATCTTGTCCTCACCAAGAATGATGCCTCAATACAATGACAAGATGATCAGCTTTAATAATTGGCTCAAGTACTGGTGTCATTCTAAGGGGATCCAATGTCTGTCTGCTTGGGATGACATGTTGGACAAGCCACGTGGCTTCGCAAGGGACGGCTTACACCTGTCACCACTGGGCTTCCGGATATTGGCTAAGGCTCTTGCCACCCCTATAGTGCCTTTTTTAGGCAAGGCTCAAAAGACAAACCCACCTCCTTAGAAAACAAAAATGGAAAAAAACTAAGGGTAATGCTGCTCAACGCCAGAAGTCTAAATCTCAAGATGCAGGCTCTCGAAGCACTCCTCAGTATGGAGAACATTGACGGCTGTGCAGTAACGGAAACCTGGTTCAAGGCTCCTGAGAGCACCCCAGCACTACCAGGCTATACCTCGTATCATGCTTTTCGACCCCAAAACCCGGGCAGAACCACAAAGGGAGGGGGAGTGTCCATATTCATCAAGGACACCCACACCTCCAGGTTAGTAGCAACACATGAAGCATCGGAGACCATACAGGTGCAACTAACCATAGGCAATACTGCTATACAACTGGTAGCATGTTACAGACCACCCTCCCAATCTCAGGAACCCCATTCAGCCTTCCTGAAGACACTGGAGGATATCAATGTATCACCAAATACCATCATACTGGGAGATTTCAACTACCCTAACATAGATTGGGTGCATTATTCTAGACCTAAAACCCTGGCCCAGAGGTTCCTGGAATTCATAAATTCAAATGCACTGGAACAGCTAGTCACATCTCCCACTAGGGGAGATAATATACTAGACCTGATCATCACAAACATGGGGACAAAATGCTCCACACCAGAAGTATACCCCTCACTAGTGAGATCTGACCACAAACTAATCACCCTGGATATACATATCCCACCTACACCCCCAGCACAAAAGACTATAGTGAAAAACTTCTCAAAAGCCAACTTCACTCTTCTTAAGACTGAGATGGTATCCTTTAAGCCCACTGGGCCAGTGGAAACCATATCCCACAATGCTGAATCCTTCACAAATGCGTTATATGGACATCTCCAAGAATGCATGGATCATGCAATCCCAAATAAATCCAAGACCCTCTCCACCAAGGGCAAGCATCCTGTCTGGTGGACCTCAGCCATAAACAAATTGTATAACAAAAGAAGGAAGCTACTGTACGACAGAGCTAAATCCCATAAAGGGAAGGCATCTCTGATCAACACTAGCAGAAAGCTATGTTCCCTCATAAAAACATCCAAGGCCAACTTTGAGAGAAAAATCGCTAAGGACACTAAAGATAACCACAAGGCCTTCTTCAGCTATGTTAGAAACCTGGGCGGAAACCCTCAGATATGCTCAGAGTTAGTTCACATCGACAAAAAATACACTGAACCCACAGATATTGCCAACATTCTGGCTGACAGGTTCAGTGCAAATTTCTCCCCTCCCTCACCCCCAAAAGATGAAATACTTATCCCAGCTGAATGTAATCTCCCTGTCATCTCAGATGTCCAGGTGAGAGCAGCCCTCAGCAAAGCTAAAAACACAGCATCAATGGGACCTGACTGCATCCCGGGTTGCGTGTTACGTGAACTCCAAGAGGAGCTTAACCCGCACATAAAAATGCTATTTAACCTTAGCCTTACCACAGGATATGTACCTGAACACTGGCGTACAGCAACAGTGGTCCCACAACACAAAGGAGGCATCTCTACAGTCCCTGGAAACTACTGCCCCATAAGCTTAACCAGCCTGGTCTGCAAAGCTATGGAAAGAATCATTATGGAACTCATAAACAGAGACATTGGGGACCTACAGACACTTGATCCCACCCAGTTTGGCTTTGTAAAGGGCAGATCCTGCCTTTTGAACCTGGTTGATTTTTTCGAAACAGTCACTAGAGCCATTGATGAGGGCAAAGCAGTCCATACAGCCTACCTGGACTTAGCTAAGGCCTTTGACACAATACCCCACTCAGGCATCATAGATAAGCTCAGCAGCTTAAGTGTAAACCCATATGTCACTAGATGAGTTGCAAACTGGCTAAAGGACAGAACCCATAAAGTCAAAATCGCTGGAGCCTTGTTAGACTCAAAGCCAGTCACAAGTGGTGTCCCACAGGGCTCTGTCCTGGGACCCCTCTTGTTCGGCATTTATTTCTCAGATGTTAAAGCAAACATGGGAGGGTTGTGGCTGATGAAGTTCACAGATGACTGCAAACTAGGCGCCATAATCGATACACCAGCTGACACATACATCCTACAGAATGGCCTCACAGAAACGGACAACTGGTGCCGGAATCATGGCCTTAAACTAAATGCCAAAAAATGTATAGTCATCCCCTTTGGGAAAAACAAGGTACCCACAAATTATCACATAGACAGTAACCCACTGAGTATGGAAAAAGTAATCAGAGACCTGGGGACGCAAGTCGACAGCGACCTCTCATTTGACACCCACGTTGCCAAAGTGGTTAGAAAGACATTCTACCTTGCCCACCTTATCATGAAGGGATTCACATCCAGATCAAAGGAGGTCATTGTACCCCTATACTCCTCCCTTATCAGACCCATGATTGAGTACAATGCCCCATTTGGTATGTACCTCACCCGGCACCTGCAGCAGCTGGAGAGACCACAAAAGTACCTCACCAAGAGGATCAAGGGTCTCCAACATATGTCTTATTCTGCCAGACTAAAGAAACTCCAGTTCTATTCAGTAGCATACCGCCTGCTCAGAGGTGATCTGTGTCTGACATACAAGGCCATGTCCAATCAGGATCTGATGGACATGCTCCACCTCAAAAGATCCAAATCCATCAGAACCACAAGAGCCAAAGACTTAAACCTCGGCACAAGTATGAATAGAACATGCTGGAGGGATAGATTCATAACCCAGAGGCTTCCCATGCTCTGGAACAGAATCCCAGTTCATGTTAGGCAGAGCCCCTCACTGACACTCTTCAAGAGAAACCTTGATGAGTGGATGGGAGATCGTAGGTTTACCCCGGGGGTCACCTCTGTGTCACTACTAGACAGGGGCACAGTAAACTAATTCATTTATGCAAGGGGATTTTCACTGTGTCACTACTAGACAGAGGCACAGTATTCTAATTCTATTCGGTACCACTACATGGGGTAGCGAAAGCCATATCACTATGGCTAGGCTTACAAATGCCCCAGGGCAGATAGCCAAGTACTTAACTATGAAACTATGAAACTATAATGTGTGTTTAGCCAAGGCATTACTATCATTTTCCTTATTTATACCATATATATGTTCCTCTACTCGTTCCCTTAACGTCCTGTTAATCATGTCTACATAGAAAGATCCACATTTTGTACAAACAGCTAGGTAAATCAAATCCTGTGTCTTACAATCTGCATATAAACTGAAATCATATTCTCGCCCTGTATCGGGAATGAACTTATTGTTGTTCAACATGTAGCAGCATTGATTACATCTTCTACATGCATATGTTCCTTTCCTATCGGACTCAACATGTTTTTTCTCATTTTTCTCATAACATAATAAACGTTTCAGTGATTTTATATTCTTATGAGTAAATTTGGGATTGTCTCTTACTAGTTCATGTAACTTTTCATCTATGGTTAGAATATTCCAATTCTTCATAAAACTCTCTTTGATTTTCTTATTATTATTCATAAAAGGTATCACAGGCTTACTTAACTCTATTTGATCTCTTACTCTATCATTTATGTTAAAATCATGGCCACCACCACTAATGAATGGTTTACCAGTGGAGGTCCTCCTTATTACACTATCTTTGAATAAACAATCTGTTTCATTTCTTTTGTATCCTCTTTTTTGAAATTCACTATGTAATGTCTCGACTGTTTCTCGAAACTTAATGTCTTGGCTGGTAAGTCTAGATGCTCTTAAAGCTTGTCCCTTCACTATATTACCATAAATATGTGTGGGATGCATGCTTGTGCAGTGTAATATGAAGTTTTTCCTGCACTCTTTTCTGTAAAGCTGTGTTTGTATTGTAACTCCTTCTCTTATTAAAAGAACATCTAAAAACTCCATCTTTTCTGCTGACCATTTTCCTTCCAAAGACAGAAAATCTGCCGTGCCATTAATGTATTTAATGAACTCTCGATGTTTGGACTCCTCACCTTTCATAGGTTCATAGGTTCATAGGTTAATACTAGGCTATCTGCCCAAGGGCATTTATAAGCCTAGCCCATAGTTATGTGGCTTTCGCCACCCCTTTAGTTTGAATAAAAACTATGCCTATCATTTTGCTGTGCCTCTGTCAAGCAGTGACGCTGAAGTAATCCCTGGGGTATATCTGCAATCTCCCATCCATTGGTCAAGATTCCTCTTGAACAAGACCAGAGAGGTGCTCTGCCTCACATGTACCGGGATTTTGTTCCACAGCATAGGGAGTCTCTGGGTGATGAATCTGTCCCTCCAGCACGTTCTATTTATAACCGTGTCAAGGTTTAAGTCTCCCGCCTTGTGGTTCTGAGGGATCTAGATTTTTGAGGTGAAGCATATTCATCAAATCTGGGTTTGACATGGCCTTATATGTCAGGCACAGGTCACCTCTGAGCAAGCGGTATGAGACTGAATAGAGCTGGAGTTCTTTCAGTCGGGCAGCATAAGACATATTTTTGAGACCCTTTATCCTTTTGGTGAGGAACTTTTGGGGCCTTTCAAGCTGCAGCAGGTGTCTGGTCAGATACATTCCGAACGGGGCATTGTACTCAATCATAGGTCTAATAAGTGATGAGTACAGGGGAACGATGACCTCCCTTGATCTAGATGTGAATCCCTTCATGATCAGGTGGGTGATATAGAAGGTTTTCCTAACTACTTTAGCAACATGAGTGTCAAGCGAAGGCTACTGTCAACCTGGGTCCCCAGATCTCTGATGACTTTTCTGTGCTCAGTGGATTGCCACCTATATGGTAGCTAGGGGTAGCCTTGTTTTTCCCAAAGGGTATGACTATGCATTTTTGGCGTTTAACTTCAGGCCATGGCTCTGGCACCAGTTATCCATTTCTGTGAGGCCCTTCTGGAGGATATCTGTGTCAGATGTGTTTTCGACTATGGCACCTAGTTTGCAGTCATCTGCAAACTTTGTCAGCCATAACCCTCCTGTGTTTGCTTGTACTTCAGAAAAGTAGATGCGAACAAGAGTGGACCCAGGACTGAGCCCTGTGGGACACCACTTGTGACAGGCTTTGAGTCTGACATGGCTCCAGCAACTCTGACCCTGTGGGTTCTGTCACTTAGCCAGTTTGCAACCCATCTTGTGATGTATGGGTTTACATTCAAGCTGATGAGTTTTTCGATGATACCTGAGTGGGGTATTGTGTCGAAGGCCTTTGCCAGGTCGAGGTAGGCTGTATGGACTGCCTTTCCTCATCAATGGCCTTGGTGACTGTCTCAAAAAGTCAACCAAGTTTAAGAGGCAGGATCTGCCTTTGACAAAGCCAAACTGAGTTGGATCCAAAGTCTGCAAGTTCCTATGTCTTTATTTATGAGTTCCATTATGATCCTCTCCATGGCTTTGCAGATAAGGCTTGTCAAGCTAATGGGGCGGTAATTTCCAGGGTCTGTGGAGGCACCGCCTTATGAAGTGGGACCACAGTAAGCGTCGCCACTCCTTGGAATGCGTATCCTGAGGTGAGGCTAAGATTAAACAGCTGTCCTAACTGTGGGTTTAATTCCTCATTGAGTTCATGAAGCACACAGCCGGGGACACCATCCGGTCCCATGGATGCTGCGTCTTTTGCCTTAGTGAGGGCAGTTCTCACCTGGGCGTTGGAGATGTTTGGGGGCTACAATCCTCTGGAATAGATATCTCTCCTTTGGGGAGGGGGAGAAGTTTGCACTGAACCTGTCAGCCAGTATGTTGGCAATGTGTGTAGGTTCAGTAATTTTCACATCATTTTGAACTAATTCTGAGCATATCTGGGAGTTTCCTCCTAGGTTTCTAACATAGCTAAAGAAGGCCTTATGATTCTCTTTAGAGTCCTTGGCGATTTTTCTCTCAAAATTTGCCTTGGATGATTTTATGAGAGCTCTTAGTTTTTACTTATAATGATCAAAGGTGTCTTACCTTTCAAGGATTTTGCTCTATCTTGTAGTAGCTTCCTCCTTTTGTTGTAGAGCTTGTTTATGGCTGGGGTCCACCAGACTGGACGCTTGCCTTTGGTACAGAGAGTCTTAGTTTTGTTTGGGATTGCCTGATCCATGCAGTCCTGTAGGTGCTGGTAGAAGGCATTTGTAAGTGATTCAGCGGTTTGAGTAATGTTTACCACTGGCTCAGGGGCCTTAAAGGAGACCACACTAGTTTTTAGAAGTGTGAAATCGGCTTTTGAGAAGTTTTTCACTGTGGTCTTTTTGTTTCAGGTGGGGCGGGATGAGGACCTCCAGCGAGATTAGTTTATGATCTGATCTCACCAGTGAGGGGTATACTTCGGTGTTGAACATTTTGATCCCATGTTCGTGATGATGAGATCAAGTATGTTTTCTCCTCTTGTGGGGATGGTGACTAGTTGTTCCATGGCATTTGAGTTTATGAACTCCAGGAATCTTTGGGTTAGAGTGTTCGGGCTTGAGTAGTGTTCCCAGTCTATATTAGGGTAGTTAAAGTCACCTAGTATGATGGTGTTTGGAGATACATTTATCCCCCTCAATGTTTTCAGGAAGGCCATGTGAGGTTCCTGAGTTTGAGAGGGTGGCCTGTAACATGCTACAAATTGCAGAGCAGTCTTGCCTATGGTTAATTGCACCTGGATGGTCTCCGATGCATCATGCGTTGCCACCAACCTTGAGGTGTGGGTGTCCTTTATGAATATGGACACCCTCCTTTCTTGGTGTTGTCCGGATTTTGGGGCCGAACGCATGATATGAGGTGAAACCTGTTAGTGCTGGGGTGCTCTCAGGAGCCTTGAACCAGGTTTCTGTCACAGCACAGACATCGATGTTCTCCATATTGAGAAGGGCCTCAGTGCGTGCATCTTGAGATTGAGACTTCTGGCATTGAGCAGCATTACCCTTAGTTTTTCCTTTTGGTGTTCTAGGGTGGTAGGTTTAGAATTTGAGCCTTGCCTAAAAAGGCACTATGGGGTGGCAAGAGCCTTTGCCAATATCCGGAAGCCCAGGGTGACAGGTGCAAGCCGTCCCTTGACAGCGTGGCTTGTCCAGCATGTCATCCCAGGCAGACAGACATTGGATCCCCTTTGAATGACACCAGAATTTAAGCCAATTATTAAAGCTGATCATCTTATCACTGTATTGTGGCATCATTCTAGGTGAAGGTAGGATACTGCTCAAGGTCAGGGTCATACCTGCCTGGGCTACATAATCAGAGAGCTCCTCGATGTCCCTTTTCATGTAGTCCAAGGAGGCATGTCTCAGGTCGTTGACACCAGCGTGGACAATGACTGAGTACTTGTACCTGCTGTTGAGAGACCTGAGTGCTTGCGTTATGTGGCGGATTCTAGTGCCTGACAGGCAGCTTACTGTGACCTTCTCTTTACTCAGTCTGGTGAGCGGACGTCAGTGTGTCTGACTATGGAATCACCAATGACAAGTGTGTCTGGCATTTTGTTTGGCCTTAAGGGCTGTGACTGTTTGACACTCTGACTGTGTGGTCTATGTGTTGCATGTGTTGGGTCGTGAGGTGGTAGTTGTTTGGGTGTCTGCTTTGGTGGCCTCTGCTGTTTTGGTAAATTTTGATCAGAGCCTCGAGTATGTCTTTGTGTGATGTGTATGATTTGAAGTTGTGATGGTACCATGTGTGACTGGGTATGTATTGTGTGTGGTTACCTTCTCCTCCTGTCTGGTCTTGCCAGTCCTATGTTGAGAGAGCTCAGCCTCCAGTTTGGCCGTATAGTTGCATCTCTCGCATGTATTTGTGTTTTGTGGGAGAAGGAGAGGATTGTCTGTGTACATGAGGCAGTTGTAACATTGCCTCAATATTCCCAGGTTCACCAGTTGAGCTGGAGAGGACACTAGCAACTGATCCCTCGACATACTAGAAGTAGTAGATAAAGAGACTTTCCATAATAAAAAAACATCGTCTACAAAATGTTTGTATAATAAAATGTTCTCATAGTAAGTATTTCTTATTATGTATGTATATTCCCAATATGCCATTATGATGTTAACATACGAACTGGCACATGGGGTGCCCGTGCAACCCCTTTCTGTTGTAAAAAATATTGGTCACCATATACGAACACATTGTTCTTTAAAACAATGTCCATTAACATGGAACATCTTATTATCAACTCTCTCGTCATATTCTTTTCCATCAAAAACAACCTCATATAGTCCACACCTATATCATTGGGGATTGAGGTGAATAATGAGGTCACATCTAATGTTACCATGTATCTAATCTCACCATTATTTTGAGGTGATGTATAATCAGAGTGACTTTCTATGAACTGTTGTGTGTCCCTAACCACTGTCTCAGTCTGTTCCACTATCCTCCTTAGCTGTTTCTCTAAATGTATAGAGATCGTCTTGGTAAGCCATCCTTTACTGGATACTATAGGTCTCATTGGTGGATTCTTAATGTCTTTATGGACCTTCGGTAGGCCTCTAAAAGTAGGTATAACCGGTTTCTCTATTAAAAAATATTTGTAAAGATCAAAATCAATTACATTGCATAAAAATAGATCATACAATTCATCTTGTACATTATTGATAATTCTATTCAACTTTATTAGATCTATACCAAGATATGTCTCTGTGTCTTCCAACAGATTCGACATCTTAGATCCATACATATCAGCATGAAGGATAACTACTGCCCCACCTTTCTCTGCTCCCCTTATCACAATCTCTTTATTCAGCTGTAGCTCTGTAAGGCAAGCTGTTCTTTTCTATTCAAATTATAGAAATTATGTTTCATGCTCTTATTGTTGTTATATAACTCATTCAAATCCCATTCAACTGCTTTTTCAAAAGCTTCAACTAAGGGGTGCATTTGTGGAACAAATATGGAAGGTTTTTTAAACATATTTACAGCACTACTATTCGTGTTCCCAAACATCATTTTAAGGCTCAAATTTTTAGTAAACATTTTTAAATCAATAATATAATCAGTACTATCCACATCTTTAGCTGGAATAAAAGAGAGCCCTTTATTCAAAAGGCTTCTCTCATGTTCAGTTAAGACATAGTTGGAAATGTTAATAACTAAGTCTGACTCACAGGTCGCAGAACTTTTTTCTGGAACTCCAGTTTTTCCTCTGGTAGTTTGCGTTTCCTGGGTCCATGTGAGGGGGACCATGGCATTCTCTGCTGTACTCTAATCGGCAGAGGAAAAGGGCAAAAACCACCATTGGAACTTTGAGCCACTATCATGCTAGCATCACTAATTTCCTTTCAACAGACGTCTAGTTCAACTCTCCTGGGTTTGTTCAGGGATTCAGTGGGTTGTTGTTTGTTCATTTGCTACTACAAAGTACATACATATATTTTATATTTTGTATATCTCTATATATGGTATATATTTATGTATTTATGTATTCATGTATTTAATGTTGTCATATTAACCAAGGGACATTTTATTAGATAGTAGGTTTTAAAAAGTGATGACAAAGTAATAGATAGGGGTGATATTACACATAGGGCTTCATGTTATACTGTTGTATTTCATTATTCATGAGGAATTAATGTGATTGGTTCAATAATGAGATAGAAGAGGTATTTAAAGGGAATTAATTTTGTGTTTGAACAGTCTGATGAAGCATTCAGTTGAAATGTGAAAGCGCTTACTGAAACGTTTCTTTTATTTTTTGACAGTTTTTATTTTCTTTTTAATAAACGGTCAGCTTCTTATTGTCGTGTTTTGCCTCAACAAGCTTTTTTTTTTATTCAAATATAAAATATGCCATGATTTAAAAGTTAGAGTGGAGTATAGTAGGGACAGCTCATGCTTGTGAGTTGAGGATGCTTTGGCATCAACATCACTGGGCACAGTCCATAGTTTGCTAAACAGAAAAGCCCTGCTACAACAGATCTGTAGGGCGAGAAGGAAATTGCATTCAAATGATGGCGCTGATTGTCTAAGTCTAACTTGTATTGACTTTGATAAATACCCTCTGAAGTGTGGCACATTTATTCATAAAACCATATCCGATCCTGCTACAGATAATGTAGTTGTAGTGTTCACAACTCAAAACAACCTGTATGACCTGAGCAGAGCCGGGATATAGCTAATGGTTGGCACATAAAATTGTATAGTATCCATGGAGTAGTAAAATATGGAAGTCACTGCAAAGTTGTACCTTTACTATTTGCACTAATGTCTAAAAAATCATTGAGATCTTATAACTATCTATGGCATTGTGTGTTCCACATGTTATCTGAGCAAGTGTTTGAAGTCAGTGTTCGTTATGTTCTGTGTGATTTTGAAGTTAAATTAAATTACCTGTTCCTGCCTTGTACACAGAATTCTGTGGAGGCGTGGTACAGGTGGTTAAAATGCTTGATAGGAAGTAGAGGCACTGATTTAAATGTGCTTCTGTGTGCCTTAGTGAGAGAGCACGATAGAGTGGACGAATTCCACATTAGGATGGCAACTGTTTGTCCACCCTCACCAAAAAGCGCAAGCTAATAACCCGTCACCATCACTTTCAACGGGTTCTATCAAACAAGGACAGCTACTCAAATATTGAGATGGTTGGTGATAGGTTTTTGTGTCTATTTAGTACTTTACATATGCTTATTCCTGACTGTAGTCTGGATTTCAAGTGCAGCGGCGTAGGATGCATCCAAGTATATTGGATGTGTATCACATACAATATCATATGCCACTTATGGATTGATGACTGCAGACTTCAGTTTAAACGAGCCGCTTAGTGCTGTGACGTGCATGTCTGGATTTGGAGTATGTGTAGTAACTGGTATTTCACTGCAAAGTGAATTATTATGAGGTGTGCTGTGGTATTGCAGTTTGGATTGTGTCATGGTTTTGACACTTGGTTATTTAAATTTCGGAATATTGGATGTCGGTGTTCTGCATTTTTGCTGTTGTAAAGTTTCGGCGTTCTGGTCTCGTTTTAAAAGTCGCTCATCTGGCGATTCATGCTTGTGTAGTACACCCATATACGTGTGTGTGTATATATATATATATATATATATATATATATATATATATATATATATATATATATATATATATATATATATATATATATATATATATATATATATATATATATGTATATATATATATATATATATATATATATATATATATATATATATATATATATATAAAATTATAAATAGAGTGAAGAAGTCAACTATAAGGATAACTGTAAAAAGAGTGAAGAAGTCAACCCCTAGTTTGGAAGGTGGTTGTTTGGGATTAATGCTTGCACAGATTCTTGACCACTTTGCATACTGATTCCTGGGGTTGCTGGTGATATATAGTCAAGGGGTGATTTCTTAGGTCTAAGGAGTTAACCTAGGCTGGGGTGGGGAGGACAAGTAGAAGGCTGAAACAACAGTTTTTGTGCAAACATTAAGACACAATAATAGGATCTAGTGTACAATGCAGCTTTTATAGCATGATGAGTGACATAGAAAAACATTGTCACCAAGATATTTTTCTGCTTTATTGACAGCCTTAATGCAGGCTCTCATCAGTTGGATCCAGAGTGACATGAAAGGACCAGCAATGATTGAAACACTATCTGACAGTATAGAATAGGGGTGTCAGCAGGTGCCCCAAGGGCCACAGTCTGGCCCAAAGAGGCATTCTATCTGGCACTCAGTATGTCCTATAACAAACTGTTTTGAATAGACAAACACATGTTGGACATGGTAATGTGCCCCCCCCAAACCTTGCCAAGTTTAAGTGGCCCCTGAACTGTGTGGTAAGTGGCCCATGAGCCAAAAAGTTTGGACACCCCTGGTATAGAAGGAAGGAAGAAAGGAAAGGAGGCTTCCACAGTGTTTATGCTGGGAGTAGTGGGTAAAACTTCCAGCCTACAAAGACAGTCCATCTGAGAAACAGTGCATGTTTTGTTTTGGGTTTTTTTATATACAGGAAGACGTCATGGTTCTCAGTGGTCTACAAGGATTTGTGAATGATGCCATTTTAGTAAAATTCTTCCATCTGCAAGCAAAGCCACACAAAGTAGCAATTCTCAGTAACTAGGTATTATTCTCATCAGTCTGACTGAGAGAAATGCTAGCTTTCCACTTTGGGCTCAGTGATGTAAGTTTCTTAAAACTCTGACTATTTTTAAAACCTGAAAACTTCTTCCATCTTCATAGTTCTGTTGATACTATGTATTTAAATGTTGTGATCTGAGTTATTTTCTGACATATAAGGGACAGTCAAATATTTATATTGCTCACAAGATTACCTTCCTTACATATCATGCACTTGAATACATTATTTCTGTTTACAATGCTGGATGATATTAACATCTGAAATCAGACTGCATTAGCAATACCAACTATTTTCATTCAATTTATAAATCATGAAAAAAGTGAATAGATGTAGGCTAGATTTATTATGCTATCTTTGTATATTTTTTTAAAATGCACTGCAAAAGTTAAGACTTACCTCTGCAGCTTAGAGGAAACAGATTTTTTTCACATTTCTGCTTGGTATGCAATCTGATCTTGCCTTTTCACAGGTCTGAATCTCTTTCTCTTTGGCACTTATTTGTGCCTGTTTTTCTGCACTATTTGTACATTCACTGACATTGCACACATGGTCCAAGGCTACTTGGAAAATGAGCATGGAGCAAGGATTTTTGGAAGCTTACATTATCTTGAAAATACAAAAGATGAGCAAAGTAGCTAAAAAGGGTGGTAAACCTCTGCATACCTATGTTTAACCCACACAGTCTTGACTGTTTATTTAAAATCATCGTAGCATATTTAAATATATAACTGTCATGGCAACATTATAGAGGAGCAGCTAATTATGTGCAAATAACTTCCTATTTTCATTAACACCACAACATTAAATAATATAATGCTAGATGGAAACATTTGTTCCCATTCATTTTTTGAAATAAATTTAATGTTAAGATACTTCTCAGGATTTAAATAGTACATTACATCAACATTGTCTTGATTTGAAGAGAAGGCAGAAACCTTGGGCAGTGTCAGTTCTCTGAAATAAGACTATACATTACAAGCTCATTTATATTCTAATAACTTTTCACAGATTCAACAGCTCATAAAGCGCTATGACACAGTGCCATAAACATAGAATAAATCAGTGTACTCAGTGGCAAAAGTAAAAGAGTTTGAAGGCAGATCAGATAGATTTACTCAAGGGTAAAGACGTCAGTAATGCAGTGCCATTGAGTGTATGAGCACAGAACAGAGCAGCACACCGCAGCAGACACCTTTTTACAAATCATGATGGGTGGATGATACTTATGAAAGACACGTGAATGTGGTGGAACATCATACATGAAATGTCTGGTTCTGCTTAGGTAGAAGAAGGTGAGAGGTGTGCAGACAGGCAGGGTATGGGAAAAGATGACATTTCCATTTTAAGCAGTATGCCAAAAAAATCCACTTTAAGCAATATGCCAGAGTTCAATGTGAAATCACTTTCACAGAACACAGAATTAGTTTCATAAGAAAAAAAAACATAGTACATGAGATGCCCTTATTACACTTAAATATAGGAGAGTATATTAGCATTAATTTATTTATGGGTTTTATTTATTTGTTTGCTTATTTGTTTGTCCTTTGTTGACTGGGTTAGTCCCACTAAGCAAACAACCTCTTTTTAAGGGAGCCCTGAGGCAGTATTCATACTTTTTAGGGAAATTCCATAACCTCCCCTACTCCTTTGGCAGGGTAAGTTGGACAGTTCTTTGCTGTGGATAGTTTTAAAGGGGAAGAGCAAAAATGTCAGAGGACAGCATGGTGGATAACAGTGATGACATGTCTATGTCATGGTCTGAACCAAGTGATGACATGTCTATGTCATGGTCTGAACCAAGTGATGACATGTCTATGTCATGGTCTGAACCAAGTGATGACATGTCTATGTCATGGTCTGAACCAAGTGATGACATGTCTATGTCATGGTCTGAACCAAGTGATGATATGTCTATGTCATGGTCTGAAATGGTGAAGCAACAAAGCTGGTGGCTGGTATTTCTATATAGTTGCAGGAAGGGGAAATGTGTGCAGCTGAGTCATCTGAGAGTGGAGTTGGGAAGTGTCTTCCAGTAGCAGGCACACAGAAGTGAAACCAGGAAATATGGAAGAGTTATATGGCAATTGTGGATGAGCAGAACAGACTAGAGATATGTACGTCAAAGTAGAGGAGACCAATTGTTTGAATTAGTATTAAAAAGGACATTGTTTTCAGCAGGTATGTTGTGTGGGATAAAGTAGTGAAATTGTTGGGCTTCAAAACTATGGACATTTATCCTTTAATCCATATTGGGAAATGACCATTTTTTAACTAACTTTTGAGACTTTTCCTTTTGTTGTTGAGCTTTTTGGGCAGTATTGATAAAATTAAAAATAATTCCTGTTGGATTACTATTTTTATTATGACATAGCAGTTATGAACAGAAAATGTTTCATTGTGCAGTTCAGGACTAATGCACTTACTGGAGAGGTCATTAAATCTCATTTTGGTGAACTGTGCTGGAAGTATATTCTGCTAAAAATGTTCATGATCAAATACTGTAGACAAAGGCCTGGGAAATGTCAGTAACTCCTATATGGGCATAGAGGTAAGCTAATGTTTACCATGTATCATTAATGCTAATTGAATTATAGGTACTGTGAAATATAATGGGTAAATAAGAAAGTATATAAAATAAGAAAGGGCGTATATTGTAGGAAATTTCAAGGTAATATGTTCAAAGACAGGAAAAGATGGACAGTGGTGATTTGATTGTGAAGAGGAAGGTAATGAAATAAGGTTAATAATTCTGAAATTAATACCAATAAAAATAACAACATTAGTAGAGAATAGGAAAATAGTGTAAAGCAGAGTGTATTATGGGGGTGGGTATGTGGGGGAAAATTTTGCAAACAGAAGAAATTGAACCTGAGGATAATGAAGAACATGTTGGAGGGGGATTAAAGATGGATACCATTGAAACTACATGGTTAAAGCAACGAGAGAGTGTGGGAGCTATAGAAGGTGAGAACAATATGTACCCTTGCAAGCTGAGGACCGTGAAGATGAGGGGAATGTGAATACAATAGATCTAGGGGACTGAGTTAGATATATAAAATGAGATTAGGAAAACAGAAAAAATATAAAAAGGAAAGGGATATATTTTTGCCTTAGCACATAAGGTACATAGTATTGAAAATAAGGAGAAAATATTTATATTATTACATTGGTATAGAAATATTACTTGGGTTTTAATTTGTCTTTTGGATGAAAGATAGTTAAATGAAATTCATTCAAACAGCACAGTTAAAAAATGTGGGGTACAGAGTCAATATGGACTATAGGTAAAAATATGTGTGTTGGGCGTAACAGCGCTAGGTAATAGTTGTGAGATAAGAATTTTAGATATATTATTGGGTGAACCAGGAAGGATGATATTTACTGACTGCATGTTTAGGGAATGGATATGTAAGATAATAATTATGTATGTGTATATGTGGTTACAAAAAGAACAAAAATGGTCAAGGAAGTTAAGAAATAGATCAGGGAGAATATATTAATTATAATTGTTAGGCATTTTCATTGTGATGTCAGGGCAAGACAAAAAAAAAAAAGATTGGGAGCAACATCAGAATGTGAAAAAAGCAAGTTGTCTGCCTGGACAGATTTAATTTTTGACAGAAACTCAGTTCGGGTTTAACAATGGAAGCTGTAAACCAATGTATGCAGGATTTGCATATGAATATTAAAGACGTTTTGTAAACTACTTCATGGTTATATTGAGGATCTCTCCAACTGCATAAGTTGCATGAGATTTCTAATAAAAAGATTAAAACAGTGTCTATACATAAACCATACCTCTGTTTTTAATTTCTCCAAGTCTTTTGGGTTTCTAATACCATGATGGGAATGTACTCTCTTCTTAAGTCAAAGTATGATTCGAGTTCATGTGATTAGTTTTGTTTCAATCTTTGATGTCAGCCAGAAGTGCTCTTCACCACATCCGCAATGTGCCCAGCAATGACTGATTCTGCAATTCATATGAAGTTACATGTATCAGTAACATATCTAAGTATGAGTGTAAATTATTTTTTATAAGACCCATTGTTCCTACTATTATTGGATCTGTCTGGGTATCCTTCTTCCACATTGCCCTAATTTCTACCTGCAAATCTTGGTATTTTATGACTCTGTGTCTCTCTCTGCATAAGACACTATAGTCACTGGGTGTAGCAGTTTCAGTGATCAATGTTACTCTTGTCTTCTTTTCATGGACTACTATATCTGTTTTTCTCGTCTCTATTTTTTGAACTGTTGGTAATGGGTGATCCCATGTAATATAAAATTCATCATTTTCTATAATGCTTTGTGGCTCATGTTTCCAGTGTTTTTCAGCTACTTCAATATTATAATATTTGCACAATCCCCAGTGCAACAGTCTTGCCACATTATTATGCCTTTCTTTATTCATTCCTTCTGCCATTAGTATATTTATTTATTTATTTATTTTACATTTGTTAACCGGGATAGTCCAACTGGATACATGTCTATTTTCAGTGGAGGCCCAGAGAGAAAAGCTCCAAAGAAACATATGCAAGACATACAAACAATATATTTTACATGTTTATAGTATATTCAACCAGACAATATAGATGAGCACACATTATTAATTCCTTCACAAAGACAAATATAATGATCAATACATATACAAACAGTAAAGTATGTTAAATATCTATCTAGAGTCACATCATGCATCTGAATGTAGTATTAATAAGACTAAACAGTCCTATGAGGAGATTATGTGTTTAAGGCAAGAGTTATAGCAGGAGTGGAGTAGGACTGAAGATAGTCTGGTGTGCAGCAGAGGACATAACCATTTGGTGCTGAGATGGCTTTTGATAGATTTCTTAAATGTGGATAGAGAAGATTCCAGGGTAATGGATGGAGGCAGGGAGTTCCAAATTTTGGATATGTAAGATGAGTAGAGGGAGTCACCGGCATGGTTGTGTGATCTAGTAACTGTTAATAGCAACTTATCTGTGGAGCGGAGTTGCCTAGGACAGGAATGCTACTGAATGAGGTTTCTTAAAGCTGGTGTTTTATTTGGGTGGGAAAGCAGCTTATAAGTAATGATAAGTTGATTGTAGATTAATAAAATTGGCAGTTCAAGACAGTCCAATTGTTTTAGGTTATGACAGTGATGGGTTCTAAAAGATGAGTTATTAGCAAATTTGGCTATTTGATTATAGCAGGTTGCCAGTCTGCTGGTTTCTGTTTTGGATAGATTTGTTAGGATTGGGGATGCATAAAGTAATGTTGAGAGCTAGTGAGTGTGAGCAACTGTGGTCCTAGCAGTATGGGTCAAGTAGGATTTGTGTTTGTAGAGACTACCTAGCTTTCTGTGAGTGTTTTTAATAGCTAGGTTAATGTGGATATCAAACTTTAACTTGTTATCAATGGTGACACCTAGTAGTTTTGTATGAGATTCGGGTGTGATAAGTGTACCATTTTTAGAGTGAATATTGAAAGTGGCTGTAAGGCTGGTATTTTGTGAGGGGTGAAATAGCAGGATCTTCGGCTTTTTGGGGTTAAGAATGAGGCCATTGTCAGTAAGCCAGTTTTCAACTGAGTGGAAATTATTTATTTGTTTTATTTATTTATTTATTTAAATTTGTTGACCGGGAGTGTCCGACTGGACGTAGGTCCATTTTCAGCGGAGGCCCGGGGAGAAAAGCTCCACAGTAAAATAAACAGACAGTAGTTACATTGGATTACATAGCGATTAACAATTTAACATAGCAATTACTTACAACATATTTACAGATGAAGAACATAGTACATCAGTAGACAAGTATAATCTTTTTCTGTGAAGTACATAACAGACATTAACAAATGTTACAATGAGAAGTTCCTGCTGTATAATAAGTACTAGGCTTATGAGCATCTGAGCTTGCTATAATCAAGGTAGTTAGTGGAGTGGAGAGAAAGGTAGTGGTTGGATGGGGTGGATGATATTAGAGTGGGAGTTGCAAGGGCATAGCCAGCATGTTTTTAGGTGCGCTTTTAGTAAAGTTTCAAGTGGGTGCATGATGGTACGGAGGTAATTGTGGGTGGGAGTGAGTTCCATAATTTGGCTATGGTGCAAGAGAATAGTGCTTCACCAGCAGAGTTATTGGCTTTAGTGATCTGCAAGTGATTTTTGTTGCTGGATCTTAGTGGTCTGGTGGTGCGATAGGGTTGGAGTAGATTCTGGAGGGATGGGACATTTAGTGGATGGTTTACTAGTTTGTGGGCGAGTGAGAGTTGATACCACTGAAGGAGGTGAGGGAGTTCAAGCCAGCCCAGTTCAGCAAGTGAGAGACAGTGGTGACTATGGTAGGATGCCCCTGTCGTGAATTTGGTGATTTTGTTGTAGCAGGTCTCTAGCTTGTTTAGATCACATTGCCTTAGGTTGGTATATATTGGAGAGGCATAAAGTACGGTGGAGATAAGGTGGGAATTTGCTATTGAAATCTTTGCTGCTTTGGTGAGAAATTGCTTATTTCTGTATAACGCTCCTAGTTTTTGTGGACTTTTTATGGTCATGGATATGTGAATGTCAAATTTTAGTTTATTGTCTATTTCCACTCCTAGCAATTTGGTGTGTTCAGTTGGGTATATAGTGGTGTTGTCTGTTGCTGTGATGTTAAAGTGAGAGTTGTTTTGAGTATGTTTGGTGGGTTGGAAGATGAGTAGTTTAGTTTTGTTTGGGTTGAGTATTAATTGGGCATCGGATAACCATGTTTCAACAGAGGAAAAGGCTTCCTGTGTGACTTTTTGCAGTTTGGTAGGGACTGGGCTGAGCAGATGATGGTCGAGTCATCTGCGTATTGTATGAGTGTGCCATGTTTGGTGGCAGAGACTAGATTATTGGTGTAAACTGAGAAGAGTAGTGGTCCAAGGATGGATCCTTGGGGAACCCCTATGGAGACAGGTAGTTGGGGAGATATGTCATTCTGCCATACAATGGATTGTTGGCGGTCAGACAGGTAACTCTGAAACCAGTTGGTGACTGATTGTGAGAAGGATAGGTTATTGAGGACAGAGATAAGTTGTTTGTGTGGGACCATGTCAAATGCTTTAGATAGGTCTAGGAAAGTAGCAGAGGAGAGATAGCCATTGTTTTTATGCTGAAGGATAGTGTTAGTAAGGGAGAGTAAGGCAGTGGTGGTGCTATGGTTTGGTCGGAAACCATGATGAGTACTGGAAAGGAGGTTGTTAGTAAGTAGGTAGTCTGAGATCTGAGAGTGTATGCATTTCTCTAGTATTTTGGAGAGTGGAGAGAGAATAGCTATGGGGCGGTAATTGGTTAGTTCTGCGGAGGGTCCGCCTTTGTGGAGGAGAATTATATGTGATACTTTGCACAGTGTGGGAACGTAACTTTCTGACAGAGATCGGTTAATCAAGATGGATACTGGGTAGGCCAGAGCATCAGCTGCGATTTGTAGGTATTCACTTGGGAGGTTGTCTGCTGCTAATTTGGTGGGTTTAAGTTTAGTTCAGAGTTTTTTTATGTTGGAGGTAGGTACAGGAGAAAAAGAGAAGGCAGTGGGGAGGTTACTAGTTGAAGGTGTAGGTTGGAGGGGAGGGGAGGGGGGTTGTGTTGTTTAGCTAGTGATAGTATGGTTTGGGTGAAGTGTGTGTTGAATGAGGTAGCAATATTTTCTGAGGAGTGAGGGATGTTAGGAGGAGGGTACTGACTTTACTTGGGTGGAGGATGGAGTTTATGGAGGACCAGAATTGTTTGGGGCTGTGTTGTGAGGAGTCTAGGGCAGACTGGTAGTATTGGAATTTGTCTTGTTTTATTAGCTTTTTGACTCTATTGCGTAGTTCTAGGAATTTCTGTCTAGCTGAGGGGGTTTGGTTTTGCGCCAGTGCTCCCAGGCTTTATCCCTGTTTTTCATTTCTGACTTAGTGGTTTTCTGTAGCCATGGGGAGGGTTGTGCTTTGGTTCTGGAAAATCTTATGGGGGCATGGTAATTAAGGATGTTCAGGAAGGTAGTATTAAAAAATTCAACTGCGTCATCTAGACTGAGGTACTTTAGAGGATGCCAGTTACATTCTTTGAGAGATGAGATGAATGTGAGTGGGTTAAACTTTAGTTTTTTACGTATATCTGACGGTAGATGACAGGTTTAGCTTGGTATAGGTATTTTTTGAGTAGGAATGTTGGGGAGTGATCACTGAGGCTATCTGATAAGCAACCTGTTATATATGACTGGGGGCTCTTACTGACTAGTATCAGTTGGTATATATTATTTCTTCATTGCCTATTTGTAGAGCTGATGATTTTAAGATCTGGTTGTTTAGATGCTGTTTAAATATTATAGCTACACCACCTCCTTTTTTGTTTAGCCGGTCTACTCTTAGTATGCCGTAACCTGTAGGAAGTATTTGCTCACTGGTAATGTGAGGTTTTAGCCAGGTTTCTGTCAGGATGACTATATCTGGGGAGTACAAGTGTATGGTGGCATGGAGTTCATGGACTTTGTTGGATATACTTCTAATATTTAGGCTTAGTAGAAGGAAGTCACTTGGCTTTCTATTGGCTGTAATATGGGAGAAGTTGTGGTTTCTAGTCTGATTATGAGGATTGGGGTTGGAGATGGTAGGGCCAGGGTTGGGGTGGATGTCTCCACTTAGGGCTAGTTTTGATATGCATGAGATTATTAGTTTTCTCAGTTTTTGAATGTGTTTGTTTATAAGGGAAACTTTATGATTGTGCTCTGTGGGTAATAGGTATGGTGGGAGGGTTACTATGTTAAGTTGTAGGGATGCTTTATGTTTGAGTAGTATAGTTGGTAGAATATGTGGGGGGTGCATATGGATGGTTCTTGAGCTGGTGGGAGGGGAGCTGAGTGTGGGTGAGACATGAGTGGTGGTGTGAGTAGTAGTATAGTGGTAGTGGTTGAGTGGGGGAATGATGGAGCTTTGGTAGGATGTAAGATATGCAAGGAGAGTGCATGCAGTGAGCATAGGAAAGGTATGCTTGTACATGTTAGTTGAGGAGGTGTGATAGTAAATTGAAGATGGAGGAGGTAGTGTTGGGTTAGCACTGTGGTTGGCTATTGGAAAGATGGGAGGGGTTTGAGTGCAATAAAGGTGGGACCACTGGGGTCAGGAGGGAATAGAGGGCAGGGTGGGGAGCGAAGTGGGTAGAGACCCTGTTAGTTGCTCGTATGAGGGGGCTGGAAACAATCACAAAGCAAAGACAAGTATGTGTTAAGAAACAATCACAATTGACCAAGGACTGCTCTGAAACTGTAAGTCATTTCTTAATTTCTCAGGTGGAAAAACAGGATAACCTTGTATCAGTAAGCTACTGTGGTCATAGTTTAAATTAACAAACACACAGTATTGATCAGTTATGGATACTATTTGCTAACAGAAGGGAATAAGAGAAAGTGGAAGATGTGTGTGTGTGTGTGTGTGTGTGTGTGTGTGTGTGTGTGTGTGTGTGTGTGTGTGTGTGTGTGTGGTGGGGAGGCTGCTTACAAGCCAAAGCAGAGTGCTCTCCAGGGGAAAATGAATATTGGCTCAAACAGGTAGACACATACTCAAAGTTAACTGTAGCTGTTTTCAGACAGTTCAGACCCGGACTGCGCTTTTCCTACAAGAATGTTAAAGGTGGTACCGCAGTTGAATACTTAAGAGTGGTGTTAGGTCAAGAAAAGAAGAGTACAGAGAGGAGTAAGCACTTTTGAGATGGTAAATATATATTATTTAATATAATATAATAATAATATTATTATTATCCTGGGATTTATTGTGTAGTTCTTGCAGGGCTGAGGCACTACATATTATAGTGGAATCATCTGCGTATTTGATAAGGCTAGTGCTATTTGCTGCTGAGTGGAGATTGTTTGTGAAAATTGAGAATATCAAGGGACCCGGTATTGATCCCTGAGGTACCCCAAGAGTGACTGGTAAAAGTGGAGAGAAGTTATTGTTCCACCGTACTGCTTGTTGCCTGAGATAGTTGTTGAACCAGAGGATTGATTGGTTGTCTAATCCTATTTTTTTGAGGTAGCAGATGAGTTTGTCATGGCTAACCATATCAAAGGATTTTGATAGATCTAAGAAAAGGGAAGAAGTAAGTTTACCATTGTTCCTGTTATGGTATCTGTGAATGCTAACAGAGCTGTGGTGGTACTATGACCTGGACGGAAACCATGTTGAGTTGGAGATATGAGTTCCTGATTTATAAGGTGGGACATAGGTTGATGGTGGATGCATTTTTCTAATATTTTAGCCAGTGGAGATAGAATAGCGATTGGACGGTAATTGGATATGTCATAGGAAGTGCCCCCTTTGTGAAGAGGTATGATATAGGCAGTTTTCCAAATCAGGGGCACTGTAGCTTCAGTAATTGATCTATTGATTAGTATAGAAACTGGTACAGCTATTTCTGCTGCTGCCAGTTTTAGAAATTAATTTGGGAAGGAATCTATTCCTAGTGTTGTGGGTTTCAGCTGGGATAGTAGTTTTCTTATGTAGGAGGTTGGGGTGGGTTGCAGTTTAAAAGTGGGCATGTAGTTAGTGGAGGTGGGGACACCTGTTGTAGTGACAGTGAGATATTGTTGGGCTAGAGCTTGTACGGTTTCAGTAAAGAATATATTGAATGATTCAGCTATGTTGTTTTAATTTGTTAAAGGGGGGGCGGGGTGGGGTTTTACCAGGGTGTATTGTAGTTGTAAACTTAAACAGAATTACTTAGGTTATGGTTATTGTTGTGTTGGTAATGATGGGTTTCTCTTGTCTTTGTCTTGATAAGTTTTTGGTTATTCCCTAATAATCTGTTGGTAGGCTTGCTGTGTACTAGGGTTTTTATTGGACCTCCAGGTTGTCCAGGCTCTATTTCTTTCAGCTATGTTTTGCCATTACAACCAGCAACAAGATCTGCGATTGTTTCCAATTCTGTTTTGCAAAACCTACATTTGTCTGTTTCTCACACATGTTCAATGGACTTTATAAACCAATGTGTACATAGTCCACTATCTTGGGCGGCCAGTATTAACCTTTCGTCATTTGGTTTAAATTCACCTCTCCTTAACCATTCCTGTGTTCGATCCTGATCAACTTGAGGTTCCAAGAGTTTTCTATACTTGCAACTGTGTTTATGCATTTTCCACATTTCTTGTCTTTTCATCTGATCCTCAACCTTATATTCTTTCTTTTGTTTTTTGGCACATTCAGTTGCAACTTGATTTTTATCTACTTCTGGTTTGATTTCCATTCCTGCTTGATACCAATGTACTTCTGCTAAAGTAAGCAGGGAAGTCATCTTAGATTTATTCTCCTCATGTTTCATAACTTTCACTATGTTTGGGTCTTGGGAGGTCAGCAGATATGTATTCAGTCCCACGATTGCAGCTATATACATGTAATCAGTTTTGAAGTGGCCCATACCTCCTTCAGAACAGGGAATATATAGTCTTGGTATGCACTGATTTTTATAAATCATTGATGAGCATGAAGCATCCTTCTTGTTTTCCTGTCCAACTGATCCAACACCTTTTTGGGCCAGTCAGTCACTCCCAAACTGTAAGTTAGGACAGCAAGAGCAAATTGGTTTATAGCTTGGATTTTGTTTCTAGATGTTAATGCTGTTTTCAGTATTAATTTTAGTTTTCTAAAATATTATTTACTAAGTTTTATTCACATTTTTTTCATGTTTTATTGTTGATGCTTCATCAATTCCCAAATATTTATACATTCCCTCTTGCTCAAGTGCTTTTATATCATATTCCTGTCCCAAACTTATGTTTTCTTGGTGCTGCAGCTTTCCTGCTTTAAAGGTTGCTTTTGCACATTTTTCAAGACCAAATGACATTTGTATTATCATCTGAAAAAGTTATGGCCACTTACTTGCAGTTGTGATTTCAATTCCTCATCTGGCGAACTATACAGTTTTAAATCATCCACAAAAAGAAGATGAGAAGTCATTACACTTTGTTGTTTTCTGGGAGCCAAACTGTAGCCATTACCTAATCTGTGAAGTAAACAGCTTAAAATGTTTAAGGGCAAGACAAAAGAGCAGTGGTGACAGAGAGTCACCCTGGAATATCCCCCTTTGATTTTTTATCCCATGGAATAATAATTTGATTTTTTTTCATGGCTTAACTGCAAAGTGGTCTGCCACTGTTTCATGGTTGCTGTAATGTAATCAATCAGTGTATGGTGTATCTTATACATTTGTAAGCACTCTTTTATGCATGAATGTGGGATACTGTCAAATGCTTTTTGTAGTCTAGCCATGCCTTACTTAGATTATCCCCCCTTTTACAGTTCTCTACTATGACTTTATTTAGCAACAAATAACCATTTGTTCCATATGACTTTTATTTGTTACCCTTTTTATTCTATTGTCATGATTGAGTTTTCTTCTAAATAACTATAAACTCTGTTGTCATCAATTCCAGTGTATACTTTATACATTGTTGGAAGGCAGGTTATTGGTCTATAATTTTTAGGATAGGTTGCAGGTTCACTCTTAAAGGAAAACTCCACTCTCTCATACAGTTTAACTCAATTGTTAGGTTTCTTTTCTCCCTATAATATTGTTCTAGCACTGTGTATGTAGCAGAAACCTGTTTGTGGTTTTTAAAACTTTTATTTCCTTGCATTGGAGTCAAAGGAAGGGAAAGCCTACCTACTTTTTTTTTTAAACTCATCTTCTCACATACTTTGCAAAGAAATTTGTCTCCACCTGCATGGCACATCATAGACACAGTTAAATCTGTAGTTTACCCTGTCAGGTACTGCTGTCAATCTTAGATGGCAATTAATCCTGCTAATGTCAGAAACACAGCAGCTGATATAAAGAAAGACAAAAAGCTGTGGAATTGTTTCCACTGTTTTTCTTGCAGAAGGGAGGAGAACTTAACACTCCCCTTTCATAACAAAACAAGCAATTAGATCAGTCAGGGGTTTAAATGCAATTGTCAACTCTTCTGACAAATTTACATATGCAGCACCACAGTATTGAAATTCTAAGGTTTAAATGTTATTTATAATAGTTTGTGTTAAGCTAACTTAACTTAAGAGTAGTAGCAAAGATTTCTGTGACATTTAGAGAAAAGTCAGTAAATATTTTTCTTGTAAAGTATAAATGCATTTATCATTTTCAAGGCCCCCCCCACCCCCACACACACAGGCCAGAACTGCAGAAAGAGAGTCAGGTGGCAACCCTATCAACTAGGTGCGCTGATACTGTTCATAAAAAGGTATTTTATGCTTTGTGTGACATCATTGCAGAGCGGGGTGCATATCTGTTACATGCAGATCCATTGTAAGAGATTCCCACTGACTTTGAGTCAGTCCTTGCATTGTCAGACAGCAATTATAATATGCAGCTGAATTTACTTTAACATACATTTACTATGTGCCCTTGCATTAAGAACACTAAGAAAAGGAAATCAGAAGTACAACTGTTTAAATGTATACATACACACACTTTTGTACACATGCACTTTATATACATACACATATATTGAAACACACACACTATGTGTGTGTGTGTGTGTGTGTGTGTGTGTGTGTGTGTGTGTGTGTGTATACGCGCAATATGTGTGCATACAATGAATTATTTATAATAAACAACATAGTATAGTTAAGCATTATTAATGTATTATGTATTAGTAAATGTTGCTCAATGATTTATTTGGTCACTGTCACACACTAGGTATGTGTTTTTCTGTCAGTATCACGGCCGGCCTTAGGCATAGGCGAACTAGGCGACCGCCTAGGGCGCCGTGCAGGCCGGCCTCAAAAGGGCGCAATTCATGGATCGGAGTTAAGCCGAACAGACAACAACGTTTCTTTTTTTTTTTTATTTCTTTTTTTTATTTCTCACCGCCGCTGTCCTAAAGACTACAATTGCGCCCTCCCCGGCATCAGAAGGGCGCAATTTACAGAGCGGAGTTCTGTTGTGAGGACCCCTAACCTGGAAGCCGAACAGACAACAACGTTTCTGTTTTTTTTTTTTTTTTTACTTCACCGCCGCTGCCCTAAAGACTGCAATTGCGGCCTCCCCAGCATTCTGGACCCCTAACCTGGAAAAGCAGAACAGACAACAACGTCACGTTTCTTTTTTTTTTTTTTTTGAATTTCACCGCCGCTGGAAACGCTATATAAAGATAATTGTGGATCACACTTCAAAAGGTTTCTAAGTGTTATACATAATGACGTATCTGTGTATTGGAATTTGACCACACTTCTCAATGTTTTAGTATGCTAGCCATAAAGAACGATACAGTGTGAGTTGGTGTGTAATAAAACTGTTCCTTCAGAGGGTTAAAGTAGAAGGCAAAGCTAAAGTGTTCACCTACAATAAGTAGTGCCTTCATACAACAGCACGTAACGATGAAACATTTTATTTGCTGTTCTAAAATGACTACTATCTAATAATAATAATGTAAGAATATTCTTCTCGTGGATGATATAATTGTGTTGCTGTGGGATATCATCAGTATGTGTCTGTTGGTTGGTTGGTGTCTATGGCTTGTTAGCCAGAAATCTTGAACTGACATAACCACTGAACAACTAAGGAATAAAATAGCACAGCAGGTGTGGTTTATCATACCATGGTGTTATATCTCAAAGTGCAGTGAGACACAAGGTGAAAATGACTGTCTTCTGCACCCAGTGAGTGGCAATATCCAGTAATAAAGCATATTATGAAAAATGTTATTCCTTTTATAAAGACTTTTTATTATAGTCCACTGTGATGTCACACCAATCAGCCTTCAGGACTATTAATAACTGACTAGTAATTTTATTTGTTAGGTCACTGCTCTACAGTTTCCTCACACTATAACTAATGAAAAACAAAATGGACTGTTTGCCTTTGTTATTTACATGGCACTAATCTGCTTTTAGCCAGTGGAGAATGATATTCACAAATGAAAAACATAAAAATGAACATGCAGAAATTCATATTTCTGTTCTTTTAAAGAGCAGAAAATGCAAAGGGGGAACGTATATTACAAGATGGATGCTGCTCCCAGATGTTGCTTTGCACCACTAGTTTCCAGAACAAAGCAGATATGAAATAGCAATGGACTAAACAGAACATAACTTCCTTGTTTCAGGCTTCAGTAATATGAAAGTCGCATTAACCACCTACATTAATTATAATGAATTATTCACTCCTCACATCAGTATTTGTGTCTGCATGGTTTCACTTTCTCTCCTCTCTCTCTCTCTCTTTCTATATATATATATATATATATATATATATATATATATATATATATATATATATGTGCGTATGTATGTATATATAAAATATATGTGCATGTGTATATATTTATCAGAGGAAGAAAATAAGAGATATAAGTTGTGATAAAAACAAACACACAGCACATTTGCAAGTGTAGCTATCTTAAAGTTTGTAGTCTTAACTAAGGTACTCCTGCATGGAATTTACACATCCTTTTTGGGTCAACAGGAGTGTTTGCTCAGTGGTCCCATTTCCTCCTAAATCCCAAACACATGCATAGGTGAAGTGGCAATCATCCAAACTGCCCACGGACATGGATGCTGTGCTTCAGTGTGTATGTGTGTGTGTGCGTGCATGTGCGTGTGTGTGTATGTGTGTGTATGTGTGTGTGCGCGCCCAGAGATGGACTGGCAACTTCTCCAGGATTAGTTACTCTGCCATGACCAGAATGTTCAGTTAACAGATGAAGTAACACAATAAGCTTGGGTAGATCTTGGGGTGGAGTACAGCAAAATCAAAAGCTCAATATAGTAGCATACAAGCACGAATGACTATGAAGAGTATTATACGTATGACTAACAGCAGTGCAGGAATATACTCCAGCTTCCCTAAGATTCTGAAATACACTAAGTGAGAGACTGGAGAATGAATAAAAGTACATATCTATGAAACAGTACATGATATTTTATCATTCCTTCATCAGCATCAATAATATCAGAACTCTAGCTCACCACCACCAGGTTCTAAAACTGAAATATTTTCACTTACAGTAGAAGTATACACCATACTTCCATTTACTGGAGCAGAACGTCCAATATTCAAAGTCAGACAATACAAAGGAGCAGCACATAACATTCGTTCTGTAAACACATCATTATTCAAAACTGAAAACCTACAGATCTGTAATTGGTGTGCTTATATGTAGGCACGTTGACAAATAAATCATCAAAATAATTTTCTTCAAGTTTAACAAAGGTGAAGAGTTTTAAAACAAAGCAAAATAATATGATACTGTGCATGTACAAGTTTAGCATGCAAATTTCTATAAAAGTAGTTTTCACTTACATAAATATTTTACTTTTTTGACGAACAATTGACATACAATATAATTTTACAGATTTCTCTACAAATATGAATAAATTTAAAACAAAACAGCATCACTGCATATTGTGTCCTTTGTTTTGCATCTTGTCTTTGTAATCCCCTCGCTGGGTCTGAAATTGGTCTTTTGTGATCAATGTCATACCCCATAAAATAAACAAAAATAAAGAAGTAAATAAAAATAAATAAAAGTTATTCAGCATTCAGATGTTTACAGAACTGAGTGCTAGTTGCATACATATACACTGTGTATTTTGAAAAAAATGGGCAAATTTTGAAAGATTCAAGTTCCCATATTTTGCATTTATTGTTTTTCTGCACATACATTATGGTGTTACAAAATAATTAAAAAATATATATATATGTATATATATATATATATATATATATATATATATATATATATAAAATAAAATCCCATCCTCTAAAGCAGTAACCATCAGGATCCAGAGGCATGGTTTGAATACTGGTGTGCAAAAGTAGATGAGTAAGATATCTACTCACAGTTCAAGCACAAGGGCTAGCCAGTGTACACAGGCTCTTATGTTAATGTGCACAGTGGTCCTTGCTGGTGCATGGAAACATGCTGACGAATTGTGACTCCTGCATAAAATCAGGTATGTAATTTAGAAAGCCCTACACTGAACCCAAGATATTGTTACAAATCATGGCTGCTCCCTGTAAGGAAGCCCATGATCTGAGCAGTAAGATGCTAAAATGCAGAGAATTGCTGCGCACAAGTTGAAAAATATGCATAAAGCTCCACCCAAACAAATAATATGTGCATATTCTAAGTATGGTGAACCATGTTGTCTAGTCATACATATGTGTGTAACAACACAGACATACACATGTTTACACAATAAGCCATGCAAATCATTTCATCCAGTACTCTTTTTCAAGGTCCGTAATGTACAATGATGCAACACAGTCCACTGTTTTAGCACCTCCCAGACACATTAGCCAAGCAGTACGGGTTCTTTAGCAAGACCATGATGTCAGATAATGCAGTCTATTAACAATAACAAGATGCTAATACAAAAGTTATATAGGCATACATGATAAGTGATTTAAATTATCATTAATGAGATGCTAACACGAAATGTACACAAGCAAACAGGATATGTGATTTAAATGAGCATTACTTCTGAAACCTATTCTGTATGCGTTTGTATGGTGCTCCGCCATCCATGTGAAATGCCAGAAATGTCCTTTCCATGCATAATTTTGCTAAAAACGTTTGTGAAAAGTATGATGTGGAAAAAATTGGCCTACTACATGTGCTGCTGACTAAAACCAGTGAAAAACATATCCTCATGATTTCTAACTGAACATACATATAGGCTATTGTAGGACAGCCTAGAACATTCATAACTACTGAGCTCAAACTGTATGATTTATGTGATCCTTGGCTACACTGGCAATATAGAATGTGTTTTCAATAACCATCTGCATATAAGGGGCATCCTTTGCTGGCAACTCCCTACTAGGCAACGTTCCTTGCTGCTGCTTTGGCACTTTAAGCCGGCCTGACTCCTGCAATATTTTGCTGTCTGCACTTTATTTTATGTTTTGCCAAGTACAGGACATTGTGCTCTTTTGGAGAGGACACTTGTGCACCTATCATCATGTGTCACATTACACACAATTCTGACAGGCAGAGAGTAAAGATAGACTTTGTGTCCTGCTGACACATGTGGCTTACATCACAATGTATGGAGAATTATGTTGTTTGTTTTGAGCCTTGCACATCACTGCCATATCCAGCTAGCATTGTGCAATTATATTACCTTTTGTGTGCTGTTAATCTGCACATTGCTCTCCTGCAACACCATCACACTGAGTATGTGCTCTGTCTTTTAATTGTGTGCCACAAAATCTGCAGACCACAGAGTTCTTGAAACTGACAATTTTTAGTATACTGCAAAGCTTTCTAAATACTGAAAATTATTACAGAAAAAAGGAATATGTGAGGGTCTGGTGTTAGATTTGTATAGCATCTTGTACTAATAGGATTGGGAATTCACTCGGTAAATCAAGGCTTCAATATTTATCACAACACTTGCAATATGTTACTTAGCCCAGCCATCCAACATATACTTTTTAACATCAGACTCCACATATTCCATACATATGTGTGTGTGTGTGTGTGTGTGTGTGTGTGTGTGTGTGTGTGTGTGTGTGTGTGTGTGTGTGTGTGTGTGTGTGTGTGTGTGTCTATGGGCAACTATATGTAGGTTAGTGGTAGGGAAAGGGCTAAGTAAGGGAATACATTGGAGGAGTGTTTGCAGTTTAGGGTTACAGTAAGGGTTACATAAAGGTATAGATGCTGTGTGTGTGTGTGTGTGTGTGTGTGTGTGTGTGTGTGTGTGTGTGTGTGTGTGTGTGTGTGTGTGTGTATGTGTGTGTGTGTGTGTGTGTGTGTGTGTGTGTGTGAGAGAGAGAGAGAGTTGTGTAGCCAATATGTCTGTGTAGCGTGGTATTATTATGGGAAGGGTTTTTCTAAGGTAGGATGTAGAGCTGGGATTAGGGGAAGTATTAGTAAGGTCAAGCAGAGAGCTTACTAATATGTGCTAACCCCAACCTTACCCCTTCCCTAACCCCAGTTCTACACCTTATCTTGGAAAACTCATTCCCCGTAATACTACCTCTATTCAAATTATTTATGAAAGTAGTGGTTGGGTTTGAGGACTGCAAGATGAAATGATTGACTTTCCATTTCCAATCTGTTGTATTAGTCTTGCAGGTGTTCAATGTACTGAGTTCAAACTTGTTTGGTTTGATTATTCAGTGTTTGATCATTTTCTGTAGACCCATACATCTGTATATGTGTATTTATCTCTCTGTATCTGTATCTATTTCTCTCTCTCTCTCTATATATATATATATATATATATATATATATCTGTTAGAAAAATATGTATTAATGTGTGTGCTTAATGCTAATTAGAAGCTAAAAGAGTTAACACATTTTTCATTCTATTTTATATACAGCTTAGTTTTATATGAGATTAAAAGATGCTTTTGAAACTGCAGTGTGCTTTCTGAAACTTAAAATCTGACTATTTCAATGTCTAGCATTAATAGTGCCAACTGAAACCCAATGTTTTAAATCAAGCAGACTGGACAGTTTGTACAAGTGAAACACTTTTTATTGTTGAAGACTGCAGTTGGAAATGTTCATCTGGTAGCCAGCAAATGAATAATTAAATGACAATTTCCAATGTCTTTCACATGAAGTGACAGTTACAAGTGTCAAAACATTGCATATAGAACTGTACATGTAATGGGACAGCAATGCAATAAAGTCATCTGACAATAATAAAATTGGAGTATGAACTGTATAAAGTAAATGTCTAGTAGCCAGCAATGAAATAAAATCTGACTATTTCAATGTCTGTAGCATTAATTGTGCCAACTGAAGCTTGTTTTCAAATTGGTCAGCTAGACCTGACAGTTTGTACAAATGCAAAATTTTACTGCCAAAGATTGCATATAAAAATGTACTTGACAAGTAATGGAATAAATCATTTGCCAATATCAATGTCTCTTGTCTTAAATATGCCTTCAAATTACTTGAGTGGATCTGATAGCTGAAAGTAATACACTGCTGTTTAAAACTGAATTTAAAGGTCCCACATCCATCTGCAACCCATAATGGATAAACACTGCCAATACAATTCTGAAATCTGCTTGGTGTTAAGTTGTATGCAAAATTCAAGTCACTGACTGTAGTAACACTGCTTTCCTTTTTGGCCTCGGTCAGCATACAGCTGCAGCGCCACCACATCACAATATGTAGCTGTCTGAAGTATGTAGACTTGATGGCTGACCTGTGAAGAGCATGAAGCACATCAGGGTATATAGTAAAAATGTAGAGTTGCTGCTACACTAGACCAAATGAGAATTAACATCTATGAAACATCAATGCACATTGCAAAAAAGTTAATACTGTCTCTTGACTGCAGATAACAATATACAAGCAACAGATCAACCAGGTTTAAGGATATTCAGCCTTCAATTGCAGTCAACTAAACTACAAGGTGTCTTAACAGTATGACTTGGATTTTCATGCATTTAATGGAAAGAACTGGAGTGTTTGTGGGAGTGACCCTTCTGTGGGCGTGGCTCAGATAGGGGTGTTCCTTGTGTTCAATGTGGGTGGGGCTTAAGGGGCGCCAGAGCAGTGCTTCGCCTAGGGCGCCATTTCAGCTAAGGCCAGCCCTGGTCAGTATTTATTTATTTGTATTGATAAGTGCATTTAATAACTGTTATTATCTTTGCCAGTGTAGCTTATGTTGTGGCTGAAAGGTGTCCTGGGACCAGTTCACTTTCCTGGTTACCAAAGTATAAATAAATATGAAATACAAAAAAGGAGGGGGAACATGACAGAAATAATTGAGGAACTAGTAAAGCACATTTTAACTCTGCATTATTCATGAGACAGAAAAATCCTCCCACTGAATGCATTGGGAAGTAGCAGACAGACTAAGTTTAGAGTCCTACTACTTGTCACTTGTAAATGTACAGCAAGGATTATTTACTGCAGTGAGAGTTTTCACACCTCAGCTTGAGAGTATGGGGGAGGGTTTATCAAGTTTGTTAGGACTACAAAAGACTAGTCTTGCAAAAAACAGTTTTTTTGTATGCTTTCTTTTGCTGCAAGTAGCCAACAGCTATTAATAGCATAGAACCAGCTCTGGCAGATGATAAATGAGGCTCAGTCAGGTAAACAGAGAAGCATCTCTTTAACAGAAGGTGTGTTTACATGACAGTGCTTCACCACTTCCTTATGTCTAGTATGAGTCATATAAAGCAGACTTGAAATGTATTCTGAGAAGAAGGAAGGAAAGCAAGAAAATAAGATCACGTTACCAAGGCAGGCCCCATCATCCGCCATTTTGAGAGAAACACATTAAAATTGTAAAAGAAGCACTTGGAGTGATTTTTGAGGCATTAAGACAACTCAGAAACATAGATACAATGAAAAAATATGTTTTTTGAGTTCTAAGGTGGAGTTTTCCTTTCAGTAGAAGCATTGTTTTTTCCTCTTGTTAACCAGGCTGGTGTCTGTTCTGGGTGCGCATATAAATAGTTCTTACTCATGGTTAAATCTTCATGTAAAGATGTTAATACATTTAGCCAGAAGTTAGGTACTGCATCTGGGCCTGGGGTTTTCCATTTAGGGACTTTTATTAACTTTGTTTCAATCTGTCTGGCTGTTACTTCATTCCATTTCATATCCTGTACATTTGAGCTTTTTTATATCAGCATCCTTGATCTTCATAGATATTACTGCAAAATGTACTTGTTTCTTCTTTTTTTGGCAGTGTTTCAGTTCCTTTTACCTTGTTTCCCAGTTCTCCATAAAACTTTTTTTGGGTCATCAACTGCATTGGTGGTGCTTCGGTAGCGCTGTCACTTCACAGTTAGACGTTGTCCATTCGATTCTCAGTTAGAGCGACTTCTGTGTGGCGACATGCATGAATGGGCATTCCTTCGTTGAAGGTTGTGCGTTAGGCCCGGCAAGCCAGTAAGTAAAAATCTACTGCCAATCATTAGCGGACCGGAGTTCCGCTGTGGCGACCCCTAACCGGGAAAAGCCAAAAGACACAAACAAACAATGAATTGCTTATTTTGTACTTTTTCTTCATATTTAAATGCATATCTTCTAAGTTTTTCTACCTGTGCTGATATTTTTAGTTTATTATTTGCAATAGTGCACAATAGATCTTGATCTGTTCTGATACTATGCATTGATTTTATCACATCTTATCTTTCTGAGTATTTTTGTTGATCTGTTCCCTCTTCTATACTCTTCTAACAATGACACCTCTTGTTTTAATTGCTTTATAGTTTTTTTCTATTTGATATTTCCATGATGGCATTTGATTTCTCCCCCTCCTTTCCCTTAATGCCCTGTGTTTTTCTGGTAAGACTTTATCTGTTATTAATTTAGCTGTACAGTAATATATCCTATTTACTTCTATTTCACATGAATCTCAGTGATCAGTTCTAATTAATGTGTTCATTTGTTTTATCAAACTTCTAACTGGCTTTTATTGACTTTCTGTAGTTTATTTCTTTCATCAGTCTTAATATATTTGTCCATCTCTATTACATCAAGTGACTCTTCTTTTAGATCATTTTCTTCTAAACTGAGGGCACATTCTTTGTTTTCCATTTCCCACGAGCATTCTATAGAAAGTTCCACAGCATCTTCCTGTACCATATTCTCATCAGTTTCATCCTGTTTCATCCATTGCTCTTTCATATGGGAACTTACTGGCCTATCACTCCACAATATTGACTGTCAGACTTGCCACAGTTTCCTGTTCCTTCCCTTGCTGTGGAACTCCAATTAAACTTTTGTACTGGTTTCCTGTGGAAGGTTTCAAAGTATCTTCATATAGCAATTAATCAGATGTTTCCCAAACTACTGTTTTCTCCTTAATTTGGGGAACCATTGCTCTATCCTGCTGTGATGTTATCAAAGTTAGATTTTCTATGCTAAAACCGTCACTTCGCAGGTAATCCATAACCTCACTGTCCATTTCTTTAACTTCTCCATTACTAATCCTCTTTTCTATTTTTCCTCTTTGTTTTCTTATTTTTTATATTGTAAAATGTTCCATATCCAGATGCCTTTGCCTGTATTTCTCGTGGAATATCTTTGGGGCTACTTTTTATATTGATTAATTTGGCTTTCTCCTTTGCATAAATATTGCACCATATCAGATCTCTCCTTCTTTCCCATGTCCATATTTCTTTTTTTATACCTTTCAAAAATCTCTAGATTTTATTCTTTGTATTTTCACACTTCCACATTCTCTTCTTTTTACAAATGGCCCAAGTTTTCTTGGTCTATATAATGTTTTTCATAAATTGGTTGTATTACTGAATACAAATTTTTATTTGAAGCTTCTGACAGTTTCTTTCCTCTAATTTCTCTCTTAATATTTTTGTATATCTTCTGTCTGGAAATTCTGGGCTTCTTGCATAATAGTAACAATACATCATTTCTTTCTTATCCTCAATAATCCACTCTATTGTCTTTATTGCTCTTTTTTGGCAAATTAATTTTTGTGATTTTTGTGGACTACTACTTCCTTCTACAACAAAGGGGGCTTCCTCCTCCTGGGCCTGGCCCCATTTTAGGAATGTTTTTGTGTCCTGTGGATTCTACACTGTCATTTTTTCCAGTCCTGGCACTAACGCGTCTATCAGGATTGGGCATTTTTTTTATCCTGGGTCTTGTGCACCCAACTATCTTTTTTATTTTTTAACCTACTTCTGTCCATGATGTATGTTATATAAACTATAGTCTATATATCAGTGCTGTCTTAGTGAGAGTTTGTGAAAACAGGGACCACCTCATGAAGGTGTTCACTAAGGCTTGAGGATGGATTAAATTTTAGCACTACTACTCTCCTGTGTTTGCTGATTTATCATCACCCCATCAGATCATTATCTGGGGAAAGGCAAAAAGTGCACCTCAAGTATGGAGAATACAATGCATGCAAAAACTTCAAGTTTAAATGTACAGTTTGTTTCACCCATAGCAAGACTATTTTCAAGGGGGACCTGAGGTGGTATTTATACTGTTAGGGGAAATGTGGATAGGGCATCACAGAACCTCTACTACTCTTTTTAACAGGTGTTATGGAATCTTTTACACCCACTTGAGCTACCAAGAACTCAGGCATATGGGACCTCATTTTAAAATCTCATCCAAAGGGCAACACACTCAGAAGTACAGCAACCCCTCAATGCTGCCCTGTAGTAATCTAGTCACCTGGAGTAGGAGGAGAACCCATAGTCTTCTAGTCTTGCAGCACCAATGGTTAATGTACTACCTGCTGAGCCACTGATGTTGCAGTACAGCATGGGGGGGTACTGACTAGGACCTGTTGGTGAAACAGATATCCTTCTCTCAAAGTAGCCTTCTTTTATCAAATGGACTTTCATTAGATATAAAGCAAAGTAACTCCCTGGCCCTCTTTAAGCACAACCTGTATGAATGGATGGGAAACTGTAAATTCACTCCAGGTATGTCCCCTCCAACCTTCATTGAAAGAGGAAGACATTAGGTAGCGGATGTTCATGTTATGGAGTACTGATGAACTGGGATCTTAAGAGTAGGTTGCAAATGATCTAACTGATCAAAATCCTAACATGAACCTGTGAACTCAATTACTTACACTCAGCTAACACTGAATTAGCACAGAGATCGATTCAGGTTTTCAAATTATATGTTAAGTGATATTTCCAAGGTCATACAGTACAGAATTTGCAAATCACTATTACATTACAGAATCAGAGGAAAACCTCCAAATAAAGTCATGTTTAACAGAAAACTAAAGACAACATTAGACTTGATGCATCCAGACATCACATTAGTGACTAAAGAGAAACAGAAATGACAAAAAAGACAATTTCAGCAGTGAGTATATATGTTAAGAACATTTTGTTAGGAAAAGAAATTTATAACAGATCATGTGGTATAAGGAGTAAGGACTGCATCAGATATATAAATCAAATGTTTGTGGCAAAAGGATGATAAGCAAACAAACTTTAAAAAGAGTGACAAAAACTAAATAAATAGTCTGAAAGGAACAACTTGTTAGGAATAAAGCTGATGCACAGATTGGTATGCCTACAAAGAATGTAGCCAGCCATGTGATGTCTAGTTAAAATCCCACTGGACTGCCAACAATTAATGTGACATCCCTTACTATAGGTTCATAGGTTCATAGGATGATACTAGGCTATTGGCCCGGAGGCCCTTATAAGCCTAGCCAAGAATTTCTCCCATGTTCCCTCAAACTCAACACCTGATTCCCCTTTCCAGCAGGGACACAGGTGGGATCCCAGGGGTGTATGTTAGGTTTCCCATCCAGTCATCCAGGTTCCTCTTAAAGAGGGCAAGAGAGGTACTCAGCTTGAACTGGAGAAGGAGTCTATTCCACAGATGGGGGGTCTTTGGGACAGAAATCTATCCCACCAACAAGTTCTATTAATGTCACAGACCAGGTTAAAGACTTGTGTGCAGATTGCACGAGTGGAGTTTGACTTACAGATATGCATCAACTCCATAAAATCTGGGTCTAAGATAGCCTTGTATGCCAGATACAGGTCACCTCTCAGCAGTTTGTATGAGACTGAGTAGAGGGACAGGGCTTTTAGCCTATCTGTATAGGATAGGTGTTTGAGACCCTCAATTTTCCTGGTCAGGAACCTCTGTGGTCTCTCCAGCTGCTGCATGTGCTTGGCAAGGTACATGCCAAAGGGGGCATTGTACTTGATAATGGGTTTGATAAGGAAGAAGTACATGGATGTTATGATCTCCTTGCTCCTGGATGAAATACCCTTATTTATGAGGTGGGTCATGTCGAAAGCCTTCTGTACAATGGAGGCAATGTGGTGATTAAAAGCCAGGTTACTATCAACCTAGGTGCCCAAGTCACTCACGACTGATTGCATGCTTAGTACGCTGTCATTAATGTGACAATTAGTCGGGATGCCATTTTCCTCAAAAGGGATAATGATGCATTACTTGGCATTCAGTTTGAGGCTATGTTTCTGGCACCAGTCATTAGTCTGGCCCTCTTGGAGGATGTTCACATCACTAGGAGAATTTAAGACAGCACCCAGCTTGCAGTCATCTGCAAACTTGTTCAGCCACAGACCACTGGTTTTGACTTGCACCTCAGAAAAGTATATCCCAAACAGTAGAGGCCCCAAGACCAATCCTTGGGGTACGCTGCTCGTTATGGGTCTACTGCTAGAGGTGGCATCCCCTATTTTGACTGAGTGGGTTCTATCAGTGAGCCAGTTAGCTACCCATATGGTAAACATACAAATTGATGCCTAGCTGAGATAGTTTATCTATTATGCCAGAGTGGGGAATAGTGTCAAGGCTTTGGCTAGGTCAAGGTAGGCAGTGAGCACCATCTTCCCCTCGTCCATGGCTTTGATGACTGTTTCAAAGTAGTCGGCCAAGTTTAACAGCATGATTTCCCTTTGACAAAGCCAAACTGTGTGGGGTCAAGTGTTTGGAGATTGCCAATGTCCTTGTTTATAAGGTCCATAATAATGCATTCCATGGCCTTGCAGATCAGGCTAGTTAGGCTGATGGGCCTATAAGTGTCTGGGTCAGTGAATGCCACCTTTGTTTAGACTAAGGGATGACAGCGGCTGTTCTCCATTCAGTTGGGATGAAGCTGGTGCTCAGGCTTTGGTTGAATAGGGTGCTAATGGAGCTGAGAGCTCATGCCTGAGTTCATGTAGGATACAAATCACAGAAAAAGATGAGCCAGTGGTGAAGTGGAGAGTTCAAACCAAACAGCTTCAAGCAAAGGAAAAAAGTAGTTCTCCAAACCGTCAATAAACTTTTATAAAATGACAAAGCTTTCAGATACAAACTATCCTTCTTCAGTGTCTTACATAAAACAGCCATAAAAACAGCATTTTTAAATACCATTCAAACACACCACATGACACAGCAGCCTATCAACAACAACAATTAAGAATAACAATTAGACTTTTAAAAGCATAGTAGCAATCAAAAACATGTAAATAGTACAGTCACTTTTTCTTTATTTTTTGTTGTTTAAATTTCAGAACAAATCTGAAAGCTTTGTCATTTTATTAAAAGTTTATTGAGGATGTGGAGTACTACTTTTTTCCTTTTCATGTAGGATACAGCCAGGGATGTTATCTGGTCCCATGGAGACTGTATTTTTTTGCCTTTGAGAGGGTATTAAAGATCTGCTCCCTGGTCATGAGGGGAGGGGGGGGTAGATGTTGGGGATATCCTGGTTTACTGATGGGGTGACAGGGGGTGGAGTTTTCACTGAACCTATCTGCCAGCAGGTTGGCTATATCTATGGCATTTGTGCATGTGGTGTTAGTTCACAGCAGATTTGGGTGATACTTTTGAGATTGTGGACATATATGAAGAAGGCCTTGTGATTGTCCTTAGTGGATGTGGGCAATTTGGATTTGAAGTTAGCCTTAGAGGAGTTCACCAGTGAACTTATTTGCTTGTTCAGACAAAGGAGAGATTGCTTCCAACTTGGCACCTGCTCCTTCTTGGTCCTGGACAGCAATTTTTTTTCCTTTTATTATAGAGTTTGTTTATTGCTGCTGTACACCAGACAGGTTTACTTCTCCTTGAGGAAGATGATTTGATTCTGTCAGGTATTGCTGAGTCCATACAGCTATGTAGGTTCTCATATAGTTATTTGGTGTAGGCTTGGACATTAGTGTTAGTTCCAACTGAAGGGACGGTAGCTGTGAAGCTGCTTATACTGCTCTGAGGAGACTGTACTCAGCTTTGGAAAAGTTTTTTTGTTTGACCCAGACAAGGGGGGGGGGGGTAGGTGAGATGGTGATTTCAAAAGTAATCACTTTATGGTTGGACCTTACCAAAGAGGATGACACTGTAGGGGTGCTACAGTGGCTACTCATGTTGTTTAGGACCAGGTCCAGGATATTTTCACCTCACATAGGGAGGTCGACCAACTAATCCAATGTATTGGCTTTGACGAAGTCAAGGAATCTCTGGGCATTCATGTTTGGGCTAGAATAGGTCTTCCACTCCATGGTTGGGTAGTTAAAGTCACCCAAGATCAGGGTAGAGGGTTGAATCTTGATGGATTCAAGTAAGTCCATATAGGTGGAGTAGGCATCCTGAGTCATGGTTGGGGGTCTGTAGCCAGCTATGATTTGAGTAGGTGTTTTGCTAACAGTTAACTGCACTTGCAGTGTCTTCTGTGCATCATACTGTTTGATGAGCCTGGAGGTGTGTATGTCTTTGATAAATATTGAAATGCCACCTTCTTTGGCTTTGTAGTCCTCCATTTGTGGTCTGAAAGTATGGTAGGATGAGTAACCTGGTAAGGTTGGGGTACTCTCCACAACTCTGAACCAGATTTCAGTGACTGCACAAATGCCAGCATTCTCCAGGGCAAGGAATGGTTGCAATTAGTGCAGTTTCATGCTAAGATTCCTATAATTTAGCAGCATGACCTTTAATTTACATTTAGAAGAATTTTTCATGTTGGTAATTTTGTGCTCATGACTTTGCCTAAAAGAAAGCACTATGGGGGAGGCAAGAGCCTTTGCCAGAAGCCCGAAGCTGAGGGGAGAAAGATGAAGGCCATCTCTGGCAAAGCATCATGGTCTGTCAATCATGTCCTCCCAGGCTGTCAGGTGCTGTATCCCCTTGGAATGACATCAGATACTCAGCCAGTTGTTAAAGTCAATCATTTTTTGTTTGTATTGAGACATCATTCTGGGTGATTGTAGGATGCTGCTTAAGGGTAGAGACAGACCTGCCTGGGACACATATTCAGTGAGCTCAATCATGTCTCACTTCATATAGTCCAGAGAGGTATGCCTCAAGTCATTCACACCAATGTGGACTATGACAGAGTCATAACAGTACCTGTTGTTAAGAGACTTGAGTATGTGCATGATATAGCGGATTCTAGCACCTGACAAGCAATTTACCATGACTTTCTCCTTGTCTAGCCTGGTGAGGAGCACATCTGTGTGTCTCATGATAGTCTCCTATGACTAGTATGTTGGGTTTGTGGCTGGGCCTTAGAGGCTGTGAGACACAGACGTGTGTACTATGTGTGATGCTTCGTGCTGTGAGTTTGTGATGTGCCTGTGTATTTTTGCTTCAGATGTCTCTTTTGTTTAGGTACATTTTTGTTGAGAACCCCTGCATATGTAGGAGTGTGTTGAACAGATGTGGGTGGTGTTAGTGGTGTGGTGTTCTAAGTGTTTGTGCAGACAACCTTCTCAGTGCCAGATGCACTGGCTTGTGACTGAGACAGCAAGGATTCTAGGTAATTGCATCTCTTACATATTGTGTTTTTAGATGGTAGTAGAGGGCTGTCTGTGTACATAAGGCAGTTGTTACACTGTCTCAGGATGCCCATATCAACCAGACTAGCAGGAGAAACCATAGGAAATTGTCCATCCATGGTTATCAGAATCTGTGAAAGAGAGGTCAGGGATATTAGAGTGGGTACTATCTGTGGAGAGTACTTATAGGTGTGATTAGGGCTGGATAAAATCAATACAGTAGCTGCAGGCAAGGATGTCACTTATACAGTAGTGCTGGTAAGGGAAAAAATGCAACTGAGATACCCTGCAAAAGGTTAAAACAGCACAGCAGCAGTGGGTGATGGGCAAACAAGCACAAAGCCTTGCAAATGCTGGGTTTAATTACCACAAAAATGAAAGTAAAATAGAAACACTGGAATTGAACAGTCAACCCTTGTTCCTGTGCTCTTAGCTCAATGCCCTATGCCAGACCAGTTCCAACCAGTTCACTTACTCCCATTAAGTGCAGGCAGGCCCCTGCCAACACAAGATGGTATAGCAGGAAATACAGGAATGACACAAATAGATCTGGATACAGCAAAACGTGTAACCAGAATATGCTAAAGATATTTAAACTCTGTTTAGGTTGAGTTAACACAGAAGAACAGATACACACTTAAATATAACAGTAGCAAACAAGAGCAAACTGATTTAAACAAATTAACCAATTAACCAATAAAAAAGCTCAAAATCGACCCCTGTTCCAGCAGTCTTCAATCAGTCAAGTTCTAACTGCACACTCCTACTACTAGGGTGCAGGAAAACCCTTTCCAAAAAAGATGGCCTGGATTAGTCCTCAAGTTATACAAACAGCTAGATTCACAGGTCTGAATCTAGTCTATGCTACAGCAAACAAGGCACATGAATTTCAGAAAGAAACAGTTCACATAAGCAGGCACATTAAGCCTTCAACCAGCAATTCCCAGCTCAGAAGGGCAGAATTTATCCTCTCCTCACAAGAGTGTAGATCACAAACCTTCTTAATGTGAAATAACTGGCCTGAAGCCCAAGTGCTTAAACCAGAACTAAGACACTTTTAGGATAACAGACACTGATCCTTCAATCAGAAATTCCCAACTTAGAAGGATGTAAGCTACCTCTCCTGTAACAAGAGTGCAGACCGCAAACCTTCTTAATGTAAAACAACTGGCCTGAAGCCCAAGTACTTAAACCCAAAGGCTTAGAATAACCATTACAATTTAATCAGGCTACTAACAATCATTAATAAATGTAGCAGAATAAATGCACTTTAATAATTTTAAGAACAAGCAGCAAAAGCAAAATAAAGTTATAAAGTATCTTGGGTCAGTAACTAAGGAGCCTTAGTCCTCACCACTGACTCCAGTATGAGACTGTCACTTAAACAGGAGCAATATTTCACACTGTTCCCCTAAGAACACAACAGGAACACGCTCTATTTTCCTGCGACTTGACTATATACCTCTGTCCACCCCTAATGTAACTCCTTATTACACACTTCAGAGCAGTGTGTCCCAGTTTAAGACCTCTGATACATTCATACTCAAAGTAAATTTAAATCTCACACATCAAAATACTTCTGGGAAAGTCTGACACAGATTTTCAGCTGTGTCACTTCCCCAAAATAATATGGTAATGCTTCCACCAATAAGAGTGTCTTCATACTCCTCTAAATGGGTGTCCAATTATGAAAAGTAAATATCCAAGTAAATGATAGCTATGTAAAACAAAAGAATATGAACTGTCACGGCTGAATCAAAACGTGTTTAGTAAAACAGTAAAAAACAGTAAGCGCTTTCACGATCAACCAGATCGCTTCCTCAGACTAAAATACACCAACTGTCACTTAAAATTTAAACTTTGAAGCAGCAACCAGAAAGTAGAATCAGTTAACAAATTAGGTAAAGGCAGTTTATCCATTACAAAATACATCTTATTAAAAAATGCAAGGATGCATAACATATAAACAATATACCAATACTTAAAACATTATACAGAAAATATATCAATAATTCATACTGGCAATTTATATCTATATAAAAATCCGCTTGTTTATTAAGCACTTCTAATGCTTAAGTGGTTTGGCTATCAAAAAGGGTTTAAGGGGCACCATTTCATTGAGTCCTGGATATTTATCTGCATTAAGCTGTATGATCTTTCTTTCTGTCTCCTCAGTCCTATTCTTCAGGTCACCTCCCCGATGTTCTCAGCCACCTTTCCAGTACCAGGAATTTAAAAACATGGTGAATGCCCTCAGCTTCAACATGTTTAGCTAAGGCACTAGTTTCTTTCTTATTAGCTATATTCCTCATATGTTCTAAGATCCGCTCCTTAAGCATTCTGTTGGTTTTACCTATGTAAAAAAATGTACAGTATTGGCAAAAACTAAGGTATACCACATTCCTTGTCCTGTAGTCCGAATAAAAATCCACTTCTATTCTAAGATTCTGTTCAGGACATTAGAAAATAGACCCTGAAAAAATATACCTATATGCTGTACAGTTTCTACATGGGTATGTCCCTATTCTATTGAATAGTTCCCTAGGTTTATTACCTGATGTTTTATAACGTAATTGTCTTTTAAGTGATTTTCTATTTGTGTATGAAAAATGTGGTATTGGGTTGATAACCCCCTCCAATTCCTTTGTAGCTGTGAGAATGTTCCAATTTCTCTTAACAATTTCACAGAATGAATTGATATCACTTGCAAAAGGTATTGAGAACCTAAATTTTTCTTTTATTGTATCACGTTCTGGGACCACATATACTGGGTCACTAGAGAAATATGGTCTCCCATTCCCTTTCCTTTCTTAATGAGTTTGCTTGATACATAGATCTATCTCTGATTCATTATAACCCCTGCTCAAGAAGTCATCTCTTAATAGTGACATAGCTCCATCCAATCCTGCATCACTATTGTGTAGTCTGCTCATCCTTAGAAACTGTTTTATCAAATATCTTCACAGCATGACATCTTTTTTAAAGTTTAGCTGTAAACATTCTGAGGAACAGATTGAATATTTGGACATTCTGGTCAAGAAATCTGACCTAGGAGGAATAGTAACAGGGTTATATAGGAAACCTAGTAGGAGAAATTCCCTGTTACACAAGAGTAGTATGCACCCCAGACATGTCAGTAAAATTGTGATGAAAGGGCAGTTTCTAAGGAAGCCCCCACCTTTGTTTGTGTTTAAAGTTGCTAATTGTTTTTTTTTTTTCAAGGAGCACTGATTTTTTTTCCCTGGGAAAAAAATCAGTATTCCGTGAGTTTGCTGTTTACGGATTTCAAACTGTTGAGTTCGATTAAACAGCGTTCAGAGTGTTCACCATTCAAAATGGTGATATAGACCCGAGCTAAACATGTTGAAGCTGAGGGCATTCACCAGGTTTTTAAATTTCTGGTACTGGAAAAGGTGACTGAGAACATCGGGAGGGTGACCTGAAGAATATGACTGAGGAAAGAGAACAATAATGGATCATACAGCTTAATGCACATAAATATCCAGGACTCAATGAAATGGTGTCCCTTAAACCCTTTTTGAAAGCCAAACCACTTAAACATTAGAAGTGCTTAATAAACAACTGGATTTTTATATAGATATAAATTGCCAGTATGAATTATTGATATATTTTCTGTATACTGTTTTCAGTATTTGTATGTTGTTTATATGTTATGCATCCTTGCATTTTAATGAGATGTATTTTGTATTGGATAAACTGCCTTTACCTAATTTGTTAATTGATTCTACTTTCTGATTGGTGCTTCAAAGTTTAAATTTTAAGTGACAGTTAGTGTATTTTAGTCTGAGGAAGCGACCTGGTTGATTGTGAAAACGTGTACTGTTTTTTTTACTGTTCTATTAAACAAAAAGCCGCAGTGGTGCAGCGGTAGTGTTGTCGCCTCACAGAAAGAGGTTCTCCCATTCGATTCTCGGCTGGAGCGCCTTTTGTGTGGAGTCTGCATGTCCTCCCCTCAGTCGAGTGGCATTCGAAAGACATGCGTGAATGGGCGTGCCTTCGTTAAAGTTTGGGCGTCGGGCTGGCACCTCGGCACCATAAATATCGACTGCCAATTATTAGCGGACCGGAGTTCTGCTGTGGTGACCCCTAACAGGGAAAAGCCGAAAGAAAAACAGCAACAACTGTTCTATTAAACATGTTTTGCTTCAGCTGTGACAGTTCGTATTCTTTTGTTTTACTTAGCTCTGAGGTGAATACCGAGCGTACACTCGGTACTTGCATCTATTTCTTTTGATTTAAATGAAAGCTATGACCAGAAGTGGCCAGGCCTTTGAGATGACCTGGAGAGTATCAAACAGGTATAAGCACTCTCTAATCTCTAAAGAAAAATGCAGATTTCTAGCCACAATGTAAAGTAATGGAAAACATTTAAAAATAAGTAAAATTATTACAAGAATGCAAATCAATAACTTTCAATAAACACCAGAATTCAATCGCCAGAAATGTAAAATTACATTGTAGGATAGAAATCCATCATTCTAAAAAAACTTCTATCTGAATAATTAAACTTTACTAATCTAACTGGAGAATACTATCCCTGATATAATGTAACACATAACAACAAGGCAAAGGCAGGCTTACAGTTTTTGGTGAGTTCTCTTTCATGGATGTCCACTGACTGCAACCCTTCACTAACAGCTACTCTTCACAAATTGCTTAGCACTGACTAACTGCACAGCTTAGCAGTCTCAACTGTCTTATTTTTAAAAATAACAGCCGTTTGAAAAGTTATTTTTCCTGTCAATCAGCTGTTCAAATAGTCACCTAGCAGCCATGGCCATTCTAATGACATCACCTACTGTTCAGCTGATTCTCCACAGTACTTTAGAATCTCACTCTCAAACATGGACAATTAGAAATTTATGAAAACACTGACAGATTCTTTAAACATTTTGTTTAAACAGGGAAATACTCAACATTTTAAAAAAAAATATTTACATTTTCACAATTAGACATGCTGACATACAATAAAGGTTAATCTGATAATATACACAGATCTCCTACCAGACATGCTAACACAGATGACAGTGTTTTCATTTTCTTCACAAGCCAAAACACACAGATGCCTTTTGAAGAAATCAGTTTTAGTTTATACCCTGGGATCACTACAAAGATCTATCAACATCCAGCATTACCAAGAAGAAAAATCAGAAGATTAGCATGTTATCTGAATAATTAGAATGGAACTGTCTAATGAGTATAAAGTTGATCCCTTTTCCATTTACAAACACCAATATTTAGTTAACTCAAGGTAATCCCAAATTACTCTATTATCAAAATGAATACAGACGGGCAACATACAAGCAGTGATACTACTATAGAAAATGTATTGTTTGGCTTCATTATAATTACATCATTAGGCATAAAAATGAGTTAGAAAATAGTACCATTAAACATACATCTAGTAAAGCTTTTTGAAGTAATAAAATAAGACCACTAATCCTACTTACTTAAATGAGATAGATTTGTACCATCTGTTTTTCAGTTTCGGTTTTACATAACATGTGTCATTAATGTATGATTTGACATGAGCTGCCATTCTGATCTGCCACCCAGCCACTTTCAACAGTGGATTATTTTCATGGACAACCCTCAGGGGCATCTTCCTAAACTAACACTAAAGTCATAAAAATAAAAACATGCTGTCTGTTAGCAAATCTGTTCAAGTGTTTAGCTTATGAAGTTTTAAATTAAGAAATGTTGCCTTATATGGGTATAAAATACCCAGTCTGTCTTCTCAACATAAAATGAAGAACAGGAATATGCATCCAATAAAACTAAAAAAACAACTGAACAATTAGTGAACTGTCTGCATATAAATCATCTTTTTGTAATGGAGCACAGAAACCTGGTATACATAAACTTGGTGGTTTCCATAAAGCACACATGACAAAGGCCTTACACCTACATGTACCTTTTGTTAGGCCAAACCAGGAATCAAGCACTCAGAAAGCCTGATAGATTTGTTAAAGTTGTATCTGAAAAGGGTCATTGGACCAGCCAACCTACTCAGTTAAAAAAATGAATGAATAAATGAATGAATGAATGAATAAACAAATGCAAGCATACATACATAAGCAAATAATTCAATGCATTTCTATTAGATTAGAAACCTTCTTATAAACTGTCTGTAATGTATCACCCACAACAGCTCAACATGATCATCAACACATTGCTGTATTGCTGCATTAAGATTGATTTATTCAGTGTTTTGCCTGCGATTTAAGATATCAATGATTAGAGCTCCCCCACAGAAAATCACTGTTGGCAAGTTGCGTGTTGTCACTGATGCCTTTTTTGGGGGGCAATTTTCCCCTTCTTTGAGTTGGTGCAACTGTGGAGTTAGTATATACAAGTTTGGAGGGACATGTTTCCCACATTAGGGGTGCAAGGTGGCTTGCCTCCTGTGAAACACACTATGTTTTTTTTTTTCCAGGGAACTGAGTTTGGGAATTCCCATCCTTGGCAGGTTGTACTTCCACCAATCATAGTGGAAGTGATTATCACATGACAAAAAGTGGAACATAGACAGATACATTATCCACTGAAAATGCCAATCTAAAAGGCACAGTTGCCATGCACTCCCGCAGATTAGCTGAATGAACAGCAGAAGAAGAAATAATGAGGAAACCTATTCTCATGGATAACACTAAACTATCTTCTTTTAACAAGATTTCCTTGATGTATAAACCTACTCACAGTAATGTTTCATTGTTCCCCAAATTTTTAGTTTTTGTTAGTATTGTCTATTGCCATTAAGCAGCTAGGTTTATATGAACCACACCAGACGAAAAACAGATAATCTTAAAATGGTGTGTAAAACAATTCTGATAATATTAAAATGTTGTATAAAACAGTTCTTTCATTAGTTATCTGTAATTCTACCACACCACGCAATAGTTGGTATCATTGGGGAGCACACACTTTTTCAAAATGATAATTTAGATTTTTCATTTCAGAACAATGCCATTTTGGATGCTGAAGTATATAAGGATGGTATCCTTCAGTTTTGTTTGTTCAGAAACAGAGTTCAGTGCGATAATATTTACATTTTTCATCATGCTATCAAATGATTTCTAGAATACCACATGGGGCGTACAGTGTAACAGTGACCATATATTTTGTCTCCTTACTCAAGTAGATTTTTTTTTAGCACACTACATTGATGATTCAAAAAGTGCTTTTTCATTCTTATTTTGCCTGGCAGTCGGCACAGATAATTACAGAGCTAGTCTAACTGTGTGAGTCTGAGCAAGTCACTTAACCAAACAGAACTCCTGGGTTGAGGATGCAAAACATCCATGAAGATTAGTGTTGTACCCCGTTTAACAAATAAAATAAATATTTCATGTCTGCTGTAGCTGATGTACTGAAAGCTAAAAAGAAATGTTTTACATTAAAGCCATTGTTTGCGCAGCCACCACTCTTAAGAAGCCCTCAAAAATGAGATGACTAACATTTTAATAACTGAACCCAATATACTACACTAGGGAAAGAAAATTATTATTATTATTGTTTTGTTGTTATATTGCTATAAAAACATTTAGAGCCAACAAATATGTATTTCTTTAGTGCTTATAATTTTGTGAACTAAACACTCTTAATGCCAAATAACTTGTTTTTGTTGAATTCATTCCATTGTGAATCCTGATTCTATGCTTCTGGTGCCAATCAAACTCAGTCTGAACAAATATTATTACCCTAAAGAAGCTTATTTCAATCTTGTATATATGTAAACTGTTGATGTTCTACCATTACGTTTTTAGTATGATACAAACAAAAAGTGCCTGCCTATAAAATCCATCTGTGTATACTCATTTAAGTAACCTGTTGTATATGTAACCAAGTTTATCTGTGGAGCTTTTCTACCCAGACCTCAGCTGAAATGGGTTATGAAACCCAGATGGACTATCCCAGTAAGCAAATCTCAAATAAATAAAAGTTTCATAGAAATAGTTTGAATATCGAGAATAATTATTGGGTTTCGGATCATAACAAGCTTGTTATTGTTTGAAACATACCTGTCAAAAGATTAACTTTGAAAGCAGTGCTAAACAAAGTCCAATAGGTGAATCTTGACATCAGTGTCAATAACATATAAAAAGGTAGCTATGTTCAGAGAAAAACAATCATAATTTTTTGTAGTATATGGAGCTTCAGCTGTTCAGATATACTACTTAGAAAAGTGTAGGAGCCTGAAGTGTTTTGCAGCTTTAAAAGCTATAAAATACTTTTTCTAGGATTCAGAAAGAAGCTCACCTTTCACAGTGATTGCTTACAGCAGGTAGATAATTACTGCAACACTGAGAAAATGTGATTTGGAGACATCTCTGGCTGCAATATGAAAAAACTCACTATCGGCTTATTAGCATATCTCTGAATTGTATTCTAGCTAACACAGGTGCTGTCAGATCTGTGGTAGTGTTTTCCCTAACAGACCATTTTTCATGTTAGCAAAGTTACCCCTGCACTCTCACACACACACACACACACACACACACACACACACACACACACACACACACAAACATCCAGACTCTCAGTTACCTACCTAACCCACCCAGTCAACCACAAAGGTCTGCGAGCACACACACACACACACACACACACACACACACACACACACACACACACACACACACACACACACACACACACACACACACACGAGCGGCCTTAGGTCAACTGGTGCCCTAGGCAAAAGGGCTCCATGGCACCCCCTACCACACCATCCACTGCCCCCATCCTGATCTACCTGCACCAAATAAATACACACACACACACACACACACACACACACACACACACACACACACACACACACACACACACACACACACACATGGCACTCTCCCTCCTCTCTTTCTCAGAGACACACATATGCACACACACATTCCCAAGAAGGTAGTTTCATACTTCTCAGCTATCTTTATTTTTTCTACTATACCTCATAAAATATTTGATTTCCTGGTAATCCACTGTGGATTATAGTTAATCAGTAATGACAGACACTTTAGTATATCGTTTTCCATGTGGCAGTCCAAAGTGTTTTCAGCGTTTAAAGCTGTTACTATTTCCCAGTGCTTTTCAGTGGTGGATGTTGTGTATGCTTTAACATAAGACTAGAGCTTTACTGCAACTTGTTTAGCATCTTAGACAGCAGAGAGATAGATAACAAGGTCATCTTTTTTCCTGATTCTGAATTCATCAATCCGCTTGTACTATTTTTTTTTTATTTTGCAAGATGAGTAGTTGCATTTCCAAAGTCATGTTTCATATTGTACTAATGTTATATAAAAGTGGATACGGTTAAAAACCATACAGACAGTAAAGCTAAAAAGAAATAGAAATTTAATTAACATGAACCAGGAAAAAAAGCCTTGTGGCAAATTAGCCTTATGACTAATTTTTATGCAGCCACTGTATTTATTTTTGCTGTTTTGTTCTTCATCTACATTCTTCAGAGGAAATACTTAAGTGACGTCCCATCTGCCTGAGTTGGTGGCAGCTCAGGTGAATGTAAAAGATCTCAAAGCACTTATCAAAAAGAGTAGGGGGTATTTCCCTATGTCAACACCAAAGTTCCACCAGTCAGTATGAATATCACTTCAGGTCTCCCTTTAAAAGAGCCTGCTGGCCTAGTGGAACTTACCCAATCAACAAAGCATAAATAAATAAATAAACAAATAAATAAATAAATACACTTTTGTAAACTGCTTCAGCCTTATTGCTAAATGCTGTCCCTGTACTGTATTTTTTGTTGATGTTTTTTTTTTAACGTTAGTAAAATACTGTCTTACTTTACCTCGTGTGCCAGTGCCAGGTCACCAATGAAAAGGGTCCTCAGACCAGTGTGCATCCCTGCTTAACAAATGTATCAGTAAAACTGAACTAAAATAAAATTAATTGTGTTACAGTGACAGCATTTTTTTTCAAAATGATAAAGAAGAGTGACACCAAGTGGTCAAAAACTAGTAAATGAGGAATGTTCCTTCCAGACAAGAAATTGATCGGAAGTTGTTTGTTTTATTTTTCTTATCTTATAACTTCTTGAAGGGATAAAACAAACCATTACTACTCACAGAACTAATTCTGCTTGTATGTCAATATTCTGTAAATCATGGCTGCTATTGTCTGTGCTTATACATTCTAAAAATAAGTTACAGAGAGCCAAATGCCTGCTGTATATCCTTTCAATACCCAGTGCATCATGCTAGTCAACTGTCCCCGATTTTCAGCTTACTTTCTTGAGTTTTGTATCAGCATTCCATACTACATTTTTTTTAAAAAACTATAGTTGTGATAATGGAGGAAAGGGAGCTATTTAAAGTCAGAAACTATGACACGTTATTTAAATTATGGAAATACTCTTCATCAGAAAATGGAATATCTTGAACACTCATTCTATATATCATCTACTTTTCATTCAAGTGAATATAATTATTTAAGAAGTTTCACTGATTTCTCCTCTGATTAAAATAAAGTTTATCACTGAGACATAAGCCAACCATGAATTAAGTATGTTAAGAATCACATGGGTGAAAATCAAAAGGCCTAGTTTTTTTTAATAGTATGGCAATAAATAATGAATAGAACTTCTGACCAGTATTTGTGACATGAGATATAGAAAGAAATATCTCATTGATAAAAGTGTCCCAATGGCATAGAAATATATTAATATAGTAACTGTATTTTCATTTTCCTGTCGTAATTATACAAGTGTTCATCTGGGGTGGCATTGGCAAAACAAGAGAGGCATACTTGGTAACAATCTGGTCTTGTATTCTTCTGATGAGGCCCATTCACCCACTGGCTATGGTGAAACAAATGTGGCCAGTAAGTAGTCTACTAAACCTGGGAGCAAGTGACCTACACATAGAGAGAACATTAAGTTTGATGGGGTGGGAGATGGCATAATAATTAAGGTGTTTACCTTACAAACACAAGGTACAGGGTTTGATTCTCACATGGGGTAATTGGCTAGGCTTAAAATGGCCCACAAGGGTAATTAGCTTAGTACTAATATATGAACCTATTAAGGATTACCTTAGTACACCCAATCTGCTCTTTACCTTCAGGTGGATACAGTGCATATTGTATGTGCAAGTGAGCTTTCTTCCCTCCATCACAAGAACTCCTTTATGTCTTCCCACACATTCATGATGTTCCATGAATTTTCTATTCTCTCTTCAAAAGCAAATGTATTATCTTATAGTTTGTACATCATACACTGTCTGACAGTTGTATGTGACACTCATCTTATACATTTATAGGAATTCTTGGCAAGCTTATGTCCTAGTGACCATTGCAAAGCATGCATATAATCTTTTCATGTGTGAATCTTCTATCATTAACTTAATTTTCCAGTGATAGGTTAAACTGATTTAAAAATGGAAGTACTCTTCAAACTTTCTGGAAGCCTATTCCAAAGCTGTGGAAATTTTATAGATGCAAACGTCTCTCTCTAGTCTCAGTGTTGCTGACAAGCCTGCTACAATTTAAGCTATCTCACATATTATGTGTCATAGACGCCAAAGAGAGATACTAACAAACATAATGTTTTATGGTCCTACAGACTAGACATAGATCACCTCTAAGAAATCTGTAGAATAGAGATACATTTCAGTCAGCTTTTGATTAAGAATGTGCCCTTTCTTCGTGATTATATGTGTTAAGCTCTTTCCCTGTATCCTTGAAGTGTAAACATCACATCATATTTAATTACCTTTTACTAAAGTATTTCTGCCATGTTTTTTGTCTCTGTAGGAGGTATTCAGCACCATACAAAGTTATCTAGGTGGGGATCTTGCAGACTTTCTGTCCAGTGGAGTAAAAGCTGGAGTAGCAGCTTTCTATTTCAGTTTCTGATGCATCTTCATATATAACATAGCTGAGTGTTGGAAACTGTTTACTGAAATGTGTGCTGATGAAACAATTCATACATGTCAGGTTGCTGTCTGAGATCTGCTGTCCTCTGAGTGACTTAGAAGGAGTGAAGGCTTTATTGACTGTTCTTAGGATTGCTAGTGCAATAACAGCATTGTCTTGCTGGACAGTTTCACAAAAACCATAGCTTTAGCCCTGGGTCTCAGCTGTTCCAAAGAAAAATATCTGCATGATTGCTCCAACCTCTGTGTATGGGAAACGGGGCATATATAGTCTCGTGCATAACTCATGCCTCTATTTATTTATTTGCTTTTTGGGATAATCAGACATAGCTTACAGCAATTTTCTGCAGAGACCGTTTCAGAAAAGTTCCACAAGTAGTATTTAAGAAGCACATCACACAGGTGATAACAAGCAGGCTTAACAGTATAACAGGAGAATGATGCATTTTACAGTGATACAATTAAATACAAACATTACAATGACACCACGAGACTGACAGAGTAAATTACAATCACATGATCAGACTTTGACACATCTGACTGTAACTGACTGATATTTTCTGTGACTGTTTGATAATTGCTATTAATGCTGCAATTCCACTGCTTAACATTTCAAGAGTGTACTAGTGTTGTTTTGTTAATTAAAATGTTCAGTCATCAACCCAAAGTGACTATAAAATCTACCCCTTAATCAATATGTTTACCATTTTTTACTCTCAGGGTGAAAACCTACTGGCCCATTTGAGGATATTTGGGAGGTGAGAGTCAGGAGTCAAGAGTTGTGCCATCACCTGCTGCAGAATTAGGGCTTTTTATTTATGCATTTGCACCTAACTCCCTCTTCTTGGCCACAACAATTTCATCTGTGGCTTACCATTAGTGGTGCATGATTACTTTTCACACATGCAGCACTGTCCACTAATCAGTGAGCTATTTAATGCAGAACCATCTGTCCAGGGCCTGTCAGTGGACCCTGCCTCACTCCCCCTGCAATGGGTAACCCAACAATCACTGCTGTTCCCCTACCACCCTAGTGCCAGATCAATACCAAAACACATGTTACTGGTACAAAAGTCAGACCTTCAGCTCTCTTTGCCTTTAGAGCTCACAACATTGGAGTGTTTTCTGCCTTTATATAGAATTGTATATACCATCTGAAGTTATGTAAATGAAAAAGAAATACACTGTTTTAAGTCGAAAATATGTCTTTTAACCTACATAGTGTTACTCTTCACTTAGTTAATAGATTAGTAGTAATCAGTGTACTAACTAGTGACCCTACTGTGTTCCTCAAATATATTTATGCTGTCTATGACTGTGATTAGTGATTGTGACATACCTCTCAACTGTACAGATTTTCGCAGAATGTCCACATTTTTGCCTTATATTTTTGGTCCGTTTTTCATAAAAGTGTGGCTTTCTGGCAAATTAGTGGCAAATCATTAAAGACTGAAGTCAGAAAATAATGACAGATATTTGAGTTTTAGACTTCATATCCTTCAGAAAATTCATGCTAATGCAAAACCTGTTATTCTATCAACATTCTAAGTTTATAAGAGCAATATTTAAAAATTGTCCCTATTTGTACCACTTTTTTCATGGCTTTGTTCAGATTTCTTACTCTAAGAGGTTGAGAGGTAGTCTGTGATTAATGACTGTGATTTTGACTATTGACTGGGTATCTTAGCTATGAAACCAAACCATTTTTACTGGCACAACAGCATAAAGAAACTAGTGAGGAGGAAGTAATCATAAAAGTAGCCGGTAACAGAAAGTAATGCAGAACATTAGGGCAGTGAGTTATAAAAATATTTCTGACAGGAATGTTTTATTTTTATTTTATGTCGGCTTGAAAGAGTTCTGCGAGGAACATTTTATTTTGATTATTATTTTGTGTCAGCCACTTAGAAATACTTCAGCGTACAAGATGAAACAAGAAGACTAAGAGAGAGACTTCAAGCATGAACAGTATGTAAACAAGTGAAATAAAACGTTTGAAAGGGAAGTAATTCACTTAAGCACATAAGAGTGACTTTGACTAAAGGCAGAAACCAGAAGCAGAAATGACATTTCAAATATTGAATCTAACAAAATTTGGCATACATGAACAGGTACATTCTTTAGTACTGTAGCAGATGTGGTTAGCAACATTTAGCAATTACCTACTGCATTAAACATTGTTATTTCACATGATAGGATAGAGAAACTGTGCAACATGTGGAGACAATCCTGGGGGTTTCATAAAAGGCTCTAGCACTAGCTGGTCCTGCTCCCATGACATGGTATTTTGCAATTCAGAGACATATTAACTGAAATGAGGAAAGTCCATCATGGCAGTTAATTACTGTGGCTACTTCATTTAGGCTTTGGCATCCCACCCTCCAGTCACTCTCTCCCACACACAAGTAGACATGCAAACATACACTCACACACACACACACACACACACACACACACACACACACACACACACACACACACACACACACACACACACACACACACACACATATACAGGTCCTTGAGTTTAACTGCCATTAAGTCAAAGAGTTTAGAGTACTCCCTGGTGGCTAGTCTCCTCCTCCCCTGAATCTAATACTGCTGTTGGTGCTGACATGGCACAAGTGTATTCTCCTGGGTGGGTAGTGTTTCTCCCCACCCCCTGATCTCAGTGCTAGTTTAGGTGCTGTTATGGCACAAGTGCATTGTCCTAGTGGCTAGGGTTCCCCAGACTCCCCCGATTCAAAGCTAATTTAGGTGCCATTATGGCACAACTGTATTATGCCTGGTGTCTAGTGCCCCCTCCCACCCCATAATGCTTTACATTCCAGTGAAGAACATTCTTTTGGCCATCTTCACTACCATGGTATGGTGGGGCCAGCCATGCTGAAGTCCACGTCCAAGCAATTTCATGAATTGCTCAGCACATAAATATCTTCCTGCAGACTGTTCTAGGAGAAACAGCACAAAACTAATTAGCATGTGCCTCTTCCCCGGACTGACTCATTAGCATCCAGCACAGCCTCAAAGCCAGTCCTACACTGTGCTGCACATCATCATGCTAGAGAACCTTGCCATATCATGATAGGGGTGCCTCTGGTGTGACATGTACAACTTGTGTGCACATCATGATAACCTTTATGAATTCCGCCCAGTGTTTTATGAAGCAAACATCTACATAGCAGTACAAGTAAACATTCCTAGTTTTTAGAAGGTGTGTATAGAAAGATGCTAGCCCCACAAGCAAACATACTTACTGACAAATAGTTATAGTCTGATTTCTGAATTAAGTGTATAGGCATGTAAAAGTGACAGATGCTCATATCATCATCAGGCCAAAAGCATATTACATAATAGTAGTTAACCATGTTTTTTACACAGTGTACTTAATCTTTGCCAGTTGGATTAAGTATGCAAATTGGTAATCAGAAAATGAATGAATGAATGAATATATAAATGAAAGAAAGAATAAATAAATGTGTGAATGAATGAATGAATGAATAATTGCATGAATGAATGGATGAATGAGTAAATAAATGTATGAATAGACGAATGAATGAATAAATAAATGTATGAATGAATGAGTTCTGGGGCACAGTCTTCTTGCAGCACAGTTTAATCTCTGCTGTACAACTACTAGCTTTTATTTGTATTTACACGCCACAAAATTAGTTATATGGGCAATATGTATGTTTATGGTGTTTTGTGCAATGGTCGTTTTTTTTTATCAAAAGAAAGGGATTGTTGCTTCTTTTGAATAGCTAATGAAGTGTTGCATTCACCACTTCAATTAATGAAGTCAGTAGAGTGTTTAACTGGAGTTCCTTTCTCCCCAGTTAACACACTGTATAAATAAATAAATACACTGGCACATTCAAAGAATCGGTACTTATGTATTATCTCAACCACATTTTCATGCTGCGATAATTGACGTAAAATTGAAGAACAAATGTTTGGTCTTACCTTGTAAGGTCTGTCTGATATGTGTTTTACAAGAAAGTTCAAACATTTATAAGGTGTGATGTAAGGCTGGGTTGTAAGCAGAGGGGTTGGTAAAGCAGTCACCATTTTATTCCGCTGCTTCTTCATCGACACTGCAGTGGCTTGACTGGGGAAACTAGCTGCAGTCTCTGGGCCCTTTTACGTGCATCAGAAGAACGTCTGATGGGAAGCAAAGACAATCAAGGGAGACATTTTTTTTTTAAGTAGAAAACAGCAGTACTGCAAAATCTTTTGCATCTGCTAACTTCCTTTCATCCCCCCAATGCTAGTCTCACTTTATGGATCAATTATGTTAGAGAGGTTAATCAGATGTTTAAATGATTTTGCAGTACTGCCGCCATTTTTTACTCGAAAATCCCCTTGATTGTCTTTGATTCCTATCAGACGTCTAATCCAACAATGGATTAGCTAGTCAAAAATTGCAAGCAACATTTGAAAACCCATACTCGTTTTGCAAACCAAAAAAAAAAAAAAAGAAAAATCCACCAAGATCGTGTTTAACAGTCTACTACCCTTCCTGATCACTTTGTAAGGAGTCAGACAGGGTATACTGCTTTGGCTTTTTGTTTCCCGATGTTTTCTGTTGTCAGGGCAAAGGCTGAGAAAAAGAAACGCGGAACGTGTTTTAAGTGTGGAATGGGGGAACTTGCTTAACTGGCATCTTGAGACACTGGCAGTAAATGGGGAAACCTATTATTTCAAACCTTATTTTTTTTCATCCGAAGTGAGAAACCTTCCTAAAAACAAGAACACATTAAATAAAACATGCGTCTGAGGTTTTCTCATACTTAATCGGTCCCAGTTGACACAAGGGAAAGCAACCACCATTCGCTTGAAAATGTATTTGCGATAAAACGTAAGTACCGAAAAATCATAATATTTGAGCTGTGCCTTGTTCTTGTTCTCCCATGTAGATCAGGTCCATCCAGGCTGAAGTGGTGGTCAGTGGAGCACTCTCTTCTGCTGTTGTCAAAACTGCTCGATTATGTCACCACTGCTATTCCAGTAGGATAACTATTCAGTTAGTTATGTTTTATACACTATAAATAACATGACTAAGCAACTTGGCTGGGATTCACATAAATTTGCTAGATGTACTCCGCAGTGTGGAAAGACTAATCGTACCTGTAAGAATGAAGTAGAATGTGCTCCCAAGCAACCTTCAAGATTTATTGTGATCTACCATGCAGCTTCCCAGCTGCACTATGATATTAATGCCATTTTACTCAGTGCAGCAAAACAGGAGAGATAAGAGCAATACGATAGCATGCCCGGTAACTCAGCTCTCTCATGAGTTATAATAGTGAATATTTATGTAAAATAGCCTGACACAGAAGCTACTGTCTGAAGATCACAGCAGTGTGTATCACTGCTAAGACAGCACTCTTTCATGAACTAGAACAAAATGGCAGACAAACACATATTTTTGAATCAGGAGAAGTGAAGTTTTGTGTAATACTTTGCATGATGCACGGCCATGTAGAACTGTCCTGCAAATGTACTATTATGTGTGTTACCACTTAACACATACCTCATGAATATTAATATCTGGTGCACACATGCCTCATGAATATTAATATATGGTGCACAAAGTTATAAGACTTAATTCAGAGACACTTAATTCAGAGACATTCATGTCATAAGCTTGCTTCTGTGTTATAAACAAAAGGGTATATAAACTTACATCATTTTGTAAGGTACTGCCACTTTATTTGCAATTTGGTGGAAAAATGCATAGCATGTTATACTTTGAAAGTTATTTCCTGTGCTACTTACACATCTGTATTTGGCTGGCAACAATTATTTTTTTTTTATTTTGACAGCTGTGCTCACACATCAGAGGGCTGACATAACAATAGTCAGGTTTTGCAAAGTATATATTGGTGAGGACTAGGCATGATGTGTTTTACAGTTGTTGTTTCTGAACATATACAGTTACGTTTTGTTGTATGCTACACATACAGACAAGGTTACTGGTTCATATTAGAAATGCATGTCAAAACATAGATGTCAACATCTTATCTTCAGAATCAGGGATACACCTAAAAATAATCAGAAAAAAACTACATATTAGGGACACTGCCTTATAAAGCTCAGAGGATTAGGGAACGTGTAATTATACGTATTTTATGAAGTTAAAACTATATCAATAATCATTGTCGTTATATCCTCAATGGAATCCACTATCTTCTTTTCAATAAATTAACAATTTTAGGAGGGACATGGCAAATTTTTGAGCCAAAATCAGGGCATGATTTGCTAATCATGCACAGTGAAATGGTCAGTGTGGGCTATAGAAGGCTAGAGTTATTAAGGAATATTGGAAGAAAGTTATGCAAACTATGATATATTTAATAATGGAGTGTGATATAGTCACATTATTGCAAGTAGATGATATTAGCAAAAAATTACATTAAAATATGATGGGCAATGCAAAGAGATTCTGAGATTTAAATATTTGTTTGGTAAAGCAGTTGTAGATATAAGGATTATTTTCATATCTGCATTTTTATCATAAAAGCTATGTGTCTGTGAACAGATGGTGTCATGCACAAAAAATTAAGGCAAACAGTTCTGCCACTGATACATGCATCTAATATGCATGGCTTTGTGGATTCAATTTGTTGTTTTGAAATATATTAAAATATTGGGGGGATCATACATCTCAACATCTTAGTCTATGAAATCTGGACAAAGGCCCAGAAACAGGGATAGTTTTTAAATATTGTTCATATAAACTTAGAAAGTTTCTATAGTAACAGGGTTTGTGTTAGCATGCATTTTTCTGAAGTATATGACGTCTGAAACTCAAATGCATGTCATTATTTAATGACTTCAGTCCCCAGTGATTTATTTATTTGTATTCGTTTACTGGGAAAGTCCACTGGTTCAAGAAGACCCCATTTACAGTGGAGGGTTGGGGTGGCTGTTACATCTTCATATACCTCTAGATTAACAAACATGGTCTACAAAATTGAGTGAGGGAATCACTAGCCACCGGGGATTATTTTATAAGACTTGTGCTGTATGGGCACTTAAACCAATCTGGGTATTGAGGGTGGAGGATCACTAAACATCAGGGATAAGCACTATGAAGTGCCATAAAGGCACATTAAAATTAAAGGTGCATGAATCACGAGACAGTAGGGACTGTTTAAAAAAAGAAGAGGGAGAAAAGGATTTTCAGCTAGGAACCCATGACACACGACACGTCTGTATTAGTCCTCTCACTAACCGATACGTCAGTATAGCAAGTGCTTTTCTATAACACACTCAGTATCTTGGACATTATGCAATACCTGTAGGCATTGCGGTATAATGCCTGCAACATTTTGTCACATACAGGGCGGGGGGGATTCCATAGCATGCATGTACAGAAGGATATGAAATGTAACTTAACATTAATGACTGAACTGTAATCATCTGTGGGTTACCAAGGGAGGGGAAAAAGAAACTTAATGGATGATCTGACAAGAGGGACAGATATGGGGTGCAGGGTGTGTATGTGCATGTGTGTGTGTGTGTGTGTGTGTGTGTGTGTGTGTGTGTGTGTGTGTGTGTTTTACTGTGTGCCTGTGTGTGTCACAGTGACTGAGGGAAACGTGCCTCTGTTTACATAGTGCAGTCACCAAGACAATGCCTACTGCAGGAAATGATCTGCAGTTCATGGCAGGTAATGCAATTCAGAGACATGCAAATTAGCCCATAATGAGGTCTTTCCTCATTGCAGCTAACTGGTCACTGAATAGCAAAATAGCACATTGTTTGAGTAGGGTCTGGGCTGGTAATGAATCCCCAGGATTGTGGACATAATTTGCACATACAGTAGTATTTTCCCAGTCTTGCTGTATTTCATTGGAAAGCTCTCTAACAGATAAACAATCATCCCATTAATACCTTAGGTCTGTCTTGTACAATTACAGACAAATAATCTTTTGTCTAACTATAGTACCAGTAAGGTTTAACAAATAAAATATACATTTTCTTTCATAAATCTGCAATGTATAATCAACAACACCAGACAGATCTTTAAGGCTAATATAAGTCCATAGCTGCATAGCCCTCTGTCTAACGAAAAAAGTCACATTTTACATTTTCTGTAACTTCTATCACATACAATATATTGGAAACTAAATGAGATGTGTATTCAATAGAGGATTTTGGAGAAAAGCTGACAGGAAGAAAGTATTAAGGAATATCGGTTATATTCCTGCTGCTCAGGACTGCAAAAGCTAAACATTAGTAATAATGGAGACAGAGTCAAAGGTCATGAAGGGTAGCTCTTACAGAGTATATGGAAGCAAGCCCTTTCTGCCAAGAAAACCAAGTCAGCCAGCTACATTATTTTGTTATGTAGAATGAGATGTCAGCATTCTGGATATATGGTACTCTCTGAGGTGGTTTTGTTAGTCAGTTATCCATGGATATTATATGGACACAAGTAAAATTGGCAGTGTTCCATCCAACTAACAGTCTTCCCCACATGTCAGTCATATGCAGACAAGTTAGATTGTGATCTTCTCATACAGCATATCTTGCCTAACCATTTAAAAGACTAGTCTCAGTCACAAATTATGCAAGCAATAATGCCTGATAGGGTGGATGATATTAGTGAAATAATAGCCCACCCAGGGGTGTTGTGAGTCTTGATACAGCAGGCAGAGGGTATCTTCAAACCTGGAAGATCTGTTATTTTCCCTATAGTGCACACCCTGGAGAGCATTATTGTTCTATTAAATTGGTTTGCATTTATTTTATTATCGGTATAACTTTTTTATATTTTTGATATACAATAGTTCCTCCAACTAATGTTTCGTAGTTTATATAGGATATGTAATTGCTGTTGGAGGATGTATTTCACATCTAAAATATACATATGTACATTATACAAATATTTAATGTCTACACATGAGTGCTCACATGTATGCACAGACACACACATGCGCACATCACACAGACACCGAGTTTTATATCTATACACACTAACAGATGATAAGGCAGAGAGACGGTCTTTTGCACATATGCAGAAACACAGATGAAACTCCCCCAACAAACACATGCAGAGGCTGAGGAGACAGACTTACTCCCTCCCACACACACACATAGAAATGTGCCCAGCAGTGACAATCACTTTTGTGACTGTCTACATTTCAGGTGTCTCACGGTGATAATGAGTGGAAGAATACATACAGTACACCATATATGCCTCAGCTGTCTATGATTTTGTAGAATGTCCCTGATTTTGCCTCATAATTTTGCTCTGTCTTTGAAAAATGTTTGATTTTCCAGTAAGTCTCTGAGGACTACAGTTAGTTAATAAACCCTGCCATTATAGCGTCAAAATGAGTGTCTATTATTTTATACAATGTGAAAACTCATAATTTACATATTTACAAAATGTACATATTTACAGCCACATATATTATTTTCTATTTTTCTTATTATCATTTTTCTTATGAGATATTCATTACTATTCTTCCATAATTGACCCCACTCCTTCTTCCACAACCATAATCTTAATTTCTCCAATATATTTGTCAAAATCCATTTTCCATTAAACAAAATTTCATTTAATCTTTCTTTCAAAATAACACATATTGCTTATAATAAATGATCTACCTTCCTCATACATTCTTTCTTCTTATTCTTATAATATCCATCCATCCATACTCATATTCATATCTATATTATGTCACACAAATTCATATTCATATCTGTATTGTTTATGTCATTAATATTCTCAAAAATGGTTTCTTTACAGAACTTTTTTCAGAGTTTCACCACTCTTTTACATTTCAAAGAACATACTGTATTTCCCCACAAAATAAACACACTTGTTCAATTTTCTTTTTATATTGCATATTCCCCATAACTGGTAAATTATTTATTACCATTCTCCAAAGGAAATCCTGACACTCTTTTATTTTGATACACCATGTTTTCCTGACGTTAACGACTTTAATCACTTCTGGTAAATTTTCACATGGATTTACATAATAATATTGTTTCATCACATTATTATACCACATCCTTCTATCTTTCAATATGTCATCAAGTTTCATTTTCCATGTTAGCATTTTTTCTTTATAATTTTTAATCTCTTCATTTACATATTCTTTTCCCTTTTACTTATTCTCATTACCTCGCAGAACTTTTTGTACTTATATTTAAACATTCTCACTACTGAGTTTTCATTCTCTTTTTTATTACCCACTTTAATACTCTATACAATTTTAAAGAAGCAGAATAAACAACTGGATTGAGTAATCCCAGTCCCCCGTCAACTTCACTCATATATTGCTGACCTTTTTCATTGGGCTTAATCTTGAACCCCATATGAAAGTAAATATATATTTTGTTCTTAGCAACTGCAACTATACCCCTTTAAAACTGGCTCTGAAGATGGGGCCAATGAAATGAATGTATTAAGGATGTGTTGAACCTGATTTGCCTGCACTATAAGATTGACATGAAGAAGAGTTTGAGTTAGGTCTGATGAAGTGCTGTTACCGAGCATGAAAGCACTTACCTGGTAATTTTATGTTGTGTTTTACCCCGGTTTGTTGTTTTAATAAAGTATATGTTTTCTATTGGAACCTTCTGCTGGATATCTCTTCTTTTTATTGTATGCTTCTCTGATAGCCCTTCACAAGACGAGTCAGTTTTTCTAGAGGTTTTTAGGGCTGGCCTGGCTATGTCTTGGGTGGTCCTTCTGCCTGATTTGTTAATTTATCCTATCTGATGCCAAGTATGAAAGGAACCCAATACAATGGAACTTGTCTCTAAGACACCTGACAAGTTTCTAGCTCCTATAAAAGATAGGGCCCAGTGGAACAAGGGAGCTCCGATAGATGCCACTGTGGTGGCAGCAACCACCAAGAGAGAGGTTGTAGAACAGAAGTTATATGTCAGACTCCTAATAGAGAGTCGAGGGCATTTGACAGGTTTGGTGAGCATGTTTATGTCATAGAGACCATTGCTCTTTGTAAAAATGAAAACTCCATGATGACCAGTACACAGGACAGTAAATGGCACAATCAAGTTTATTCACAAATCACAATATAGTTAAGTGCTTTCGTCCTCCAGTGAGACTTCTTCAGACTAAAATCTTATTCTATCCATACACAACTAATATAGCATTCATTTAAAAATCATTAGGGACAATTATTCAATTGAACCAATCAGTATCCTAAACGTGGTTCAACTTAGTAACATTAATCAAGCATAAAACCTGTGTTAAGTCATAAGTTCACTTTAACCTGTTGCTAAAAAAATAATAAATAACAACAGCAGATAATAAAAGTAAAATGAAGTTAAAAAATGTATTACAGTTTTCCTGACCTAAGTTTGAGCAATGAATTAATGGAAATAATATCATTTAATCCTGGTTTTGTTGTAGTGTCTAATCTTGGTTAACTTTGCTCTTTGTTAGCTGAACTATTTGACACACGTCTCCAAGCTACAAAGAGTTTGATCAAGGAGCTTTCCAAATCTCTTTCAGGGTTCATGTCTGTGGAGGACCAGAAGAAAGCTTCTTCACAACTGGCCACCTTACAGTCCATCGCCAATGTGTCCATGAGGTTGTTCTTTCATGCTGCTGAGGGTACCTCTAGGACTGTAAGTTCAGGCATAGCAATCAGGAAGCATGCCTGGATACACTTGTGTGATTTTGCAGAGCCCTTCAGATATTCATCCCTCAATGCCCCCTTTTATGGATCATCTTTGTTCACCCACAAAGTTAAAGAAACACTCTCCAGAAGTGAACAAGATGAAAAGACCCTGTCTGCCATTTGGATTGATTTTTCTACCCCTCAGAGATCCTTCTCCAGATATCAGCAAGGTAGTAGAAAGATGTGGCTCTGCTTCGAGGAGTCATGCAGAGATAGTTCCTTCTGTGACAGAGGTGGCCCTTAGAAACAGGGCTTCAGAGATACCTTCTCTGACAGATTTTACCACCACTCCTAAAGGATTACCCAACTTCTGCACTCAGGGGGCAGTCAGGAGGGGAACTTATCTTTGCACTCAGGAGCCTGGGTATCCATTACAAAAAATACTTGGGTGCAGAAAATTGTATCCAGAGGTTATTTCATACCATTTTCACAAATTCCACCAATGAAAACAAAAAAGATCTCCGATGTTCTACCCAGTCTGTTAAAAACAGAAATTCTGCTAGAAATGAGTCATCCAAAAATTCCCACCTTAGCAACAAGGATCCCGAACATACTCAAAATTCTTTTAGTGCCACAGAAGACAGGAGACTTGAGACAAATTTTGTTCCTCAGCAGACTCAACCAGTACATAAAATAGTCAAAGTTCCAGATTGTCACTGCCCTTTATTCTCACCACAGCCTCCAGGATGTTCACTAAATGCATGGTGATGGTAGCAGCTCACCTGAAACTGCTGGGATTCTGGGTGTTTCTGTATCTCCACGACTAGTTCCTGACTACCCCATCCAGGCGTCTATTGATTTAAGTGTTATTTTTTGGTCATCATTGTCAGTTACACCAAATCATAGCTTACCCCAACTCTGACCCTGGAGGTCATAGGTGTTTGTCTAGACATGACTAATCAGATAGCTCCACTTCCTCTAACAAGAGTTCACCCTCTAAGGTCTCAGGTCATGCAGGTGATCTCTCTTTCTCATCTGACAGCAAGACTAATCCTCCAAGCATTAGGATCAAAGGCAGCCACAATAACTCTAGTCCTGTTAGCCAGGTATCATATGTGTGTCCTTCAATGGACTGTGTCAGTACAATAGTTTATATTTCTACATCCTCTAAGCGACACAGTCAAGAATTCCAAAGTTTGCAAGGAATATCTTCTTTGGTGGATTGATTTAGAAAAAGTGTCTCAAGGTTGTCCCTTGGTTCTCCTTCAGCCAGTAGCCACATTCATCATGGATGCCTCCCAAATTGGGTGAGTAGAGGCATTTCTTGGGAAGGACAGCCCAAGGTGCATGGTCCCTGGAAGAGGCCAATCTGCACATCAATGCCCTGGAGATGAGAGCTGTTCTACCAGCACTGCAGGCCTTTCAAGATGTTCTACCTTAGGGAATGATTGGTATACATACAGACAACGTCAGTAGTCTTTTATATCAACAAATGGGGGAATCCAGATCTTACCCATTATGTCGAGGAGCAATGAGAGTGTGGCAATGGTCAGTCTCTTTTGGTTGCTTTCTTTTGGCAACTCCCATACAAGGGAAAACCAACATGCTCACAGACAGGCTAAGCAGATCCATTTTGCATTCTTCACAAGTGGTTTCTCAATCAACGAATGGCAGAAGAGAATTTTCGGCAATGAAGTCAACCTTGTTGCGATCTTTTTGCTTCTCCCCTCAACAAGTGCAGCAGATTCTTTTCCCTGGTCATTCCACAGAGGAGTGATCAAGAGATGCTCTGATCCATGATTCCCCTCAGATCTCCTTTATGCTTATCCCCCATTTACCCCTGCCCTTGGATCTCCTTTATGCTTATCCTCCATTATCACTAATCTCCAAATTTCTACAGAAAGCATCCCGGTTGAAATGCACAATCATCCTCATTGCATTCTTTTTGCCTTATCAGGTATGGTTTCCCTTTCTGTGGCCTCATCTTATTCATCCTCGTTGGATACTGTATAAATGTCCAGACCTTCTATCTCACCTGACAGGCATGTGACATCCAGAGATCAATGGCTTCAAGGTAACCATATAGTTTCTTCAGTTCCAGTGATGGATAGACAGCCCAAGCTTTCTTCCCCAGTTTGACAAATTCTTTTATTCTTTCAGAAGCTTTGTACTAGAAAAATTTATAAGCATAAATAAAATGTTTTCAATCTTGGCACTTCAAAGAGATTTGAGACCTTACTCTGCCCCATTCTCAGCAGTTCTTGACTTTTTTGGTCTCCATTTTTAACAACAGAGTGAGGCACTCTATCAAAGTTCAACTAGAAGCTATTTCAAATTTTCATTCAGGAGAGAATCATTCTTCCCTGGCTTCCTTATTATTATGCAAGTCCTTCCTTAAAGGTACCTTTTTACTCAGATCCCCAGTTAAAGATGCTATCCCACCTTGGGATTCCACTATTCTCTTATAGGCTGTTATTCAACCTCTCTTCAAACCTTCCTCTAAGATTGACCTTAAGTTTTTATCCTGGAAAACAATGTTTTCTGGTTGCTATTACCTCTGCTAGATGAGTATCTGAACTCCAAGCTCTTTCTGCAAGACCTCCATACTTGATCTTCCATAAAAATAGATTCTCTTTATGCACAAACCCATCCTTTGTACCTAAGGTAGCTTCAGAATCCAACTTAAATCAGGTCACCAATTTACCTGTGTTCTTCTCTAAATTTTCAAACAAAGGAGAAAATATACAGCATCTTCTGGACATACACAAGCAGCTGAAGTTTTATTTACACAGAATACAGGATTTCAGAAAATTGGACCAATTGCTTGTTTCTTTCTTCAAGAACAAATTGGGTAAAGCAGTTTATAAAGTGACTTTAGCTAAATGGTTGACTGATTGTATATCCTTTGTTTATAAAGAAAGAGGTTTAGCTTTATCCAAGATCCTCAAAGCACATTCCATGAGATTAGTAGCCACTTCTTTGGCCTTCTGGTCCAGGGCTTCCAGAGGTGATATTTATGCAGCCGCCACTTGGTTCAATGCCCACACCATTATTGCTTTTTACAAGTTACACATACTTTCCAGAAATATGGCAGCCTTCGGTTCCTCTGTACTCTGGAATATCCTTCCATGAGGACCACCCAAGGTTCCTCTAGCTGGGCAGTCTGTCCCATCAGTTGAGAATGAATGAAAATGACAACATCAGATACAAAAGTAATGTACTCACAATAACAATGCATCCGTGTTGTCCGTTTCCATTCTTCCGCAACTCCCCACCCTTCAACCCACTTCCATCTTTCTTAGTGAGGCCTAAGGGATGTATTTTTTGAACTCACCTGTTCCAGGATTTGAGATCTAGCCTTTCTGTATGTTCCTATTTTGTGTCCTTTTGTAGTAAAGTGTCATGTACACATAACTGTTAGAGCAGCAAGCCTGATCTGAAATGAACCAAAAGTGTGAGGAATTATGGGTAAAGGGAGGAGATCAAGAACTGGATCCGTAAGTCTGGTAAAAGCAGCCACGTCAGATCTGATATCAGATCAGAGACCCATCAGTTGAGGAAGAATGAAAATGGACAACACAGATGCATCGTTATTGTTAATACATAACTTTAATTTATATGTATATTAACATCATCTGCATAAGCAAGAAATAAGTGAAGATAAATCTACCAAATACTGGTCCAGTTGGGAATCCATATAGCTTTCTGAAGTCTCTCCATTATCTCCCATTCACCATTGATGTACCACAAGCCTCTATCCTTCGACCCCTCCTCTTTAACATTCTCATCAACACCCTCCGCACATCCACACAACAGGCCACCCTAATACAGTATGCAAATGACTCCACACTCATTTGCACATCTGACAACATGACACAATTCCAAAAAAATTACTGAGGAAGGTTTAACAGCAGCTAAAACATGATTTTGTAACTCACAGCCCATGCTCAACACGAAAAAAAGCCAAATTACTATTTTTCCACAAATCCTTCTCTCATTAAAAAAACAAAATTTAAAGTCCTCTCTCTTGATAATACAACCTTTGAAGTCACTTCTCATAACAAATTATAAGGATGATAGTGAATGATAATCTTAAATTCAACCTGCATATATAAAATTGCTTTAGAAAAACTCATCAAAAACTAGGGATGCTTTATAGAGCCCAAACCTTTCTCACCGACACAACTAAAGCTACACTTACCCCTACTTATCTCTTCCCTACACTTCTTTCTGGTGCTGCCATCCTTACTAACCTTCAGGCATCACAAAAATCAAAACTTGAACAATGCTATAACAAAGATGCTAAATTTGCAGCAAATACCCTTTTCAGAGCCCACCACTGTATAGCACTAAAAAGGCTAAATTGGGTGGAACTACCCCATTAGCTAACATATACACAACTTCTTACCCCCTATACAGTTATCCAGAATCCATATGCTTGTCCACAGTAAATAACATCCTACACAACTATGTTCCCAGTCGATCATTACGATCCAGTGACTAAAACTTCTGTCTGTTCATAAACCTATGAAATCTGCTGGACATTGTATGTACTTGTAACATGTTGCTAAGGCCTGGAACTCCTTATCTCTCTTTATCAGGTCAATACCCTCCATCCCATCCTTTAAAATTATTCTGAAAGACTTCCTAGCCAAAAACTGTCTCTGTTCTTTCTCAGCACCAGGATAAACTATATCCCTAAATGTGAACAAATACCTATTCATACCTTACATCTCCTTACTCTCCTTTCTTCACTCACTTCCTTATTTCTATCAATTTATCTCCCCTGGCTTTCTCTCTAAATATACCATAAGTCTACTTTTCTCTCACTTTGTATTGCAATTCCTGTGTGTATTACACTAACTTACCTTTAATTTCTCTATAAACTGGCTAAAGTTTATCTTGTTTTCTCTATTAAGTCATTATAGGTTCATAGTTTCATAGGTTCATACAAGATTACCAGGCTAACAGCATAAGAGCCCTTACAAGCCTAGTCAATATAACCTGATTTTACCCAATGTATGGTCCCTAGGGGCAAGAGGATGGCATGGATTTGTGCCTTTGCCTTTAGTATCTTACAGATTGTCCCTGCAAGTGTGAATCTGCAATTCTCCATCGTGTAAGTTATCACATAACTTGTACTTTTTCTTAAACAGTGTTTTCATATTATGTCTAATTTGGTGTAATTATTTAAACTGTATTTTTTTGTATTATTTCTAAAGACTGTAAAATATTGTTCTTTAAATGTTTTGTAATACTTTGGAGACTTTCTACACAGGACTCTGCTGAAAATCAAATGTTTAAACATCTAGTCATAGTATGCTAAGTTTTTTAATAATGTGTAAGAAAAGGGACTCTATGTAAAGGTTAAATAATTAAGGGGGAGAACATCCTTGTCTAATTCTCATTATTGAGGGATAGATTTGGGTGTTGTTTTTTTTTTTATTTGTAATTGAGTGTATGATGAAGGATATATAACCCCGGGATTCAGTAAACCCTACACGGAGTATAGGAATAGTGCAGCAGCTGCTGCACGGAATATGGCCGGCGAGCGATTCAGTAAAGGGCTCCTGGGATGTGCACGAGCGCTCCTACACTATTCCTACACAGAGACCACTGCCTAATGCTAATTACCTCATTTGCTGGTGAAAACCATGCAAATGAGGTGAATTTTCGATTCAGCAAGCAGGCAGGTCTCAATGTAGGAATAGTGTAAGAAGCAGAAAAGTGTTCAGTTACTAGTTGAACACATTTCTGCATATTAGAAAATGGAGGCATGACAGCTCAAAATAAAGCATGTATTATATATAGTAGGCATAACAATGGCCAAATATACGGCTATTGGCATGATAAATAGTTTTAATTTTTTTAAAATAAAACTTTTTTTTTGGCTGATCTTGCCTGTTTAAGCATAGGGCAGTGGCGCGCAAATGGGATTGTGCTGAAAATAAACAAAAGGGGGAAAAATCAATTTTTACAGAAATCTGCATTTTGTCATTATAGTCAATGAGATGCAGAATGAAAACAATAACAGGGAATAGTGGTTGCTAAGGGGAAAGGCCCAGTGTAAGTGTGGTAACTAGTGGTGTATGCAAATGAGGGGATTTATACTGAATCACAAATATCTTCTAAGTGTCAGACTGCACCTAACCGTGTACGTGCTCTAACACCACCGTGTAGACAGGAGGAGCAGCTAACATGAAAAGGGGGTATGTCATGCTTGCTGTAAGCACACTGGAGCTCAGTGGTCAGTGTTTTCCCTTAGCTAAGCACAGCTAAGGAAGGGGGTGTGTCTGAGGCTGTATTGTCTTATTCCTTGAAATGCAGAGCGTGTTTGCATCCAGGGGACGGCCAGCTTTGCTTAAATGTGTTTACTTTAGCTAAACAGGTGTGTGCAGCATGCACCAGGCCTAAAACAAAACAAAACAAAAAATAGGAAATAGCAGAACTGTTTACAATTGAGCAACAGGTATGTACGGCGTGCAGTGGGGATTAAATGGGGAGGAAATGGGAAGGGGAAACAGCAGAAGGAAGGCAATCAAGGAGAACTACCAATGCTGTCAGGTGGAGTGTATCAGAATCAGCCAATTACACAGGCAGCAGCCCAGCACACTAATATAAACTATGTAAAAAACTTTCAGTCTGGTTTTTACCACAAACTCTACACCACTGGTGTACACATTCGGGGGAATTTAAACTGACAAATCTGACAAAACATGTTAGGGGCTGCTGTTGCTCTGATCTATCAGTATGTGCTAGAGATGAGGGTGGTGAGGAGGATAATGCTGACAACCAACTCAGACCGAGGAGGAGGAGGAGAACAGAGTTCAGACCCAGGGTAACCTACCAGGGGCTACATGATCTGGAGATAGTAGAGCGCTACAGGGTGGACTGGGACATAATTCAGCAACTTGTTGAGCTGTGCCGGCCTCGCCTTAGTCCCAGAACCAACAGAGGGGAACCCATCCCCGTGGATACCAAGGTATGTGTAGCCTTAAGAATACTAGCTACAGGTACCTTCCAAAGACCAACTGGGGATATCATGGGGGTCTCACAGGCATGTGCATCCAAGATACTCCAAAAGTTCCTGGATGCCATGTGAACACATGCCGCTGAGCATATTTACTTCCCCAGCACCCATGAGGAGATGACCAGCAATATGCATCTCTCTTCCACTGTGTAGCAGAATACTCTGAGGTACTGGGTGCCATAGACTGCATGCACATCCACATCAAAGCACCACCTAGTGAGCAGGGTAGGGTCTACCTAAACCGCAAGGGGTTCCACTCCATCAACTGCCATGTCATGTGCGATGCCCAGGGCATAATCATGAATGTGTGTGCTGGCAGTCCTGGAAGCTATCATGAATCCCACATCTGGCATTCATCACAGCTGTACCAGGCATTTCCCAATGGGGACATCTCATATGGCCATCTGGTGGGGGATTCTGGCTATGCATTAATGACACCCATCAGAAAGGCACACACACCCGCACAAGAATGGCATAATGAGGCACACACACAAACCAGGATCATTATAGAGCATGTGTTTGGGATGCTCAAGTCACGGTTCAACTGCCTTGACATATCTGGTGGAGCTTTGCAGTACTCTCCAGCCACATGTGCACACATGTTCATAGTATGTGCCATGCTACACAATATGATCCTGCAGAAACAGCTGCAGCAGGAACAAAATGGAGAAGGGTCACACTGCCCCCCCCCCCACCATTGCTAAGGTCTCCACAGGCACAGTGGGACTCGGAGGAGGAACATCCTGAGCCTGCCCTTGTAAGCAGATGGAGGCATGCCCAGTATGCCCTGTCCTTGGCAAAGAGGCAATGCATAGCACATACACTGTCACTGTAGGGCCTGAGGGACTGATCTCTCTCTCTGACTTGCACACACAGTAAAATGTATGCCAGACATCACACCACCTATTCCTTACCATGTATAGGCAGTGTACTGCATGCATTCAACATAGTCAGCCCTCAAGCACCATCCTCACAACAGCCTCAGGAACAAGGTAAGTCAGTCTCCTTAACAAAATAAATGAATGGAGTGGAATGTTCTCATAGCATATCTATGGTATTGATTCAAGCATGCAAGGGAATGTGGTGGCTTGCTGGGATAGCAGCAGACAACTGACAGCTCTGTGGGACAGCAGGAAGTATATTCCCAGTACTGGCTTACCCACACTATGCAGTACCACCATAGTTGATAAATACCACTGAAGTATATGTGGTGAGCCACATAACTGGGGGAGTCATAGGTCACATACATGGATGTCAAAGTGGGGATTCCATACCCACCCCCAGCATCACCCAGCAGTTCAGCTGTAGAATAACATACAGAAATTTCTGGCAAAGGCTCCCACATGGCGACATCCATGAAATCCCCACCTACAGACTTTTACACAGTGATATCAGAGCAGGTCTGGCAGTGGCAGTATGGCTTTGAAAGGTAATAAGTCTGAAACTACAAATGTTTATGCCAGAACAATCTGACCTGTGGTCAATACTATTATGCCTGCAGTCTCAAAGATAGGCCACACCACTATGCTAAATGGGACCAAAATGTTAAACAAATATCAGCACAGTCTCTGCAAATGGGTATTGTGTACAGATGTGTCACCCCCCCCATAGTCCTATAAAAAATGCAGTAAAATGTCCCTAACCTTAAGCAGCATCTAGCCATCAACTAGAGTGATGGCTCAACACAAACAGAAAGCAGTTTTCAGTAACACCCACGGTCAACTTACTGGTGCCATCCCAGGGGTTTCCACTGCTGGCAGCCTTGGAACATATGATCATCAGAATGCACTGCCTCACTACAGATGGTCTGCATCTGTCACACCTGGCCTACAGGCCTCTGGCAAATGTCTATGCCTCACCCACAGTGCCCTGTTAAGGAGTGTTATGGGGTCCATAACACTAACATAACACATTCTACAAAATGCAATGAAAGGCCATGCTACTAACTGCTAGGAGAAAACCCGCCAGTATCAGAGATCCAGAAATCTGGACAAAGCCACTAATAATGGGGTGAAAAAGGCCCAAAGAGAAGGACACCTTTGAAATACTACTCTAATAATTTCATAAAGTTTATGTAATGATTGTAGTAGCATGGAATGTCTGATGAGTACGAAGTCTGAAACTGCAATGTCAACTTCAGTAATATCTGACTTCAACCCTGAGTGACTTGCAAAACACTTTTCCTTGAAAACCCTACTTGTTTGGGTAACTAAGAAGATATATGAGTCATGAATGTGGACATTCTGTGATACTCTGTTCAGTCAACAGGCAGGACTAGGAGTCTAAACATGGGAATGCACTCATTGTAGGCAGTCCTAACTCTGGAAATGGTGACATGTCTGCACCCACAGAACCCTGGCCCACAGCCATGGGTAGTAACACATCCTTCCCTGATCACACATCCTATGCAACATCTTGACTCCATAATGTCAGCACTATCAGGTTATACCTCATACCATGCTTTTCGGCCCCAAAACTTGGACCGAACCACAAAAGGAGGGGGAGTATCAATATTCGTCAAAGATACCCACACCTCCAGGTTGGTGGCACAGCACGAAGCATCAGAGACTATCCATGTGCAACTAACAGTGGGTAAAACTGCCTTCCAGTTTATAGCCTGCTACAGACCACCCTCCCAAACCCAGGAACCCCACTCAGCCTTCCTGAGAACACTGGAAAATATGAAGGTCTCTCCAAACACCATTATATTAGGCGACTTCAACTACCCAAACATAGACTGGGAGCATTACTCTAGCTCCAACACCCAAGCCCAAAGGTTCCTAGAATTTATAAACTCAAATGCTATGGAACAACTTGTTACCACTCCCACAAGATGGGAAAACATACTGGACCTGATCATCACCAACATGGGGGCTCTATGCTCCAGACCAGAAGTGTATCCCTCACTGGTAAGATCAGACCATAAACTAATCTCACTGGATATTCACATCCCGACCCCACCCCTGCCCAGAAAACCACAGTGAAAAACTTCTAAAGCAAATTTCACATTCCTCAAAACCAAGGTGGAATCCTTCAAAGCCCCCGGCCTGTGGAAAATACGCCCAGACCGCAGAATCCTTTATAAATGCATTCTATGAACACCTTCAGGAATGCATGGATCATGCAATCCCAAATAAAACCAAGACCTAATCCTCCAAAGGCAGGCGTCCTGTCTGGTGGACCCCAGCCATAAACAAACTATACAATAGAAGGAGGAAGCTACTACATGATTGAGCAAAATCCCAAAAGGAAGGCATCTCTGATCAGTATTAGCAAAAACTACGGGCACTCATAAAATCGTCTAAGGCCAGCTTCGAGAGAAAAATTGCACAGGACACTAAGGATAATCACAAGGCTTTCTTTAGTTATGTTAGGAACCTGGGTGGGAATTCCCAGATATGCTCAGAATTAGTCCAAAATGACAAAAATACACTGAACCCACAGACATTGCCAACATCCTAGCTGACAGGTTCAGCGCAAACTTCTCCCCCCTCCCCACCAAAAGGGCAAATATCTATCCCAGCAGAGTGCTGTCCCCCTGACATCTCAGATGCTCAGGTAAGAGTTGCCCTCGCCAAAGCAAAAAACACAGCATCAATGGGACCAGACGGTGTCCCGGGCTGCGTCCTACATGAACTCCAAGAAGAGCTAAACCCAAACATAAAACTACTGTTCAATCTCAGCCTTACTACAGGATATGTACCCAAAGAGTGGCATACAGCAACAGTGGTCCCTCTCCACAAAGGTGGTGCCTCAATGGATCCTGGAAACTATTGCCCCATAAGCCTGACTAGCTTGGTCTGCAAAGCTATGGAAAGGATCATCATGGACCTCATAAATAAAGATATTGGGGACCTACAGACACTGGATCCTATCCAGTTCAGCTTTGTTAAGGGCAGATCCTGCCTCTTAAACCTTGTCAATTTCTTTGAAACAATCACCAAGGCCACTGATGAGGGGAAGGTGATCCACACAGCCTACCTGGACCTCGCAAAAGCCTTCAATACAATACCCCACTCGGGCATTATAGATAAGCTCACCAGCTTAAATATAAACCCCTATGTCACTAGATGGGTTGCAAACTGGCTCAAGGACAGAACCCACATGGTTAGAATTGCTGGAGCCATGTCAGACTCCAAACCAGTTACAAGTGGCGTCCCACAAGGCTCAGTCCTGGGACCTCTCTTGTTTGGTATATATTTCTCAGAGGTACAGGCCAACACGGAAGGACTGTGGCTGACCAAGTTCGCAGATGACTGCAAACTAGGCACCATAATCAACTCTCCATCCGACACAAGCATCCTCCAAAAGGGCCTCATAGAAACAGACAACTGGTGCCAGAGCCATGGCCTCAAGCTAAACGCCAAAAAGTGTATAGTCATCCCCTTTGGCAAAAAAAAAAGTGCCCACAAATTACCATATATGTGGTAATCCATTAAGTACAGAAGAAGTAATTAGGGACCTGGGGACCCAAGTTGATAGCAATCTCTCATTTGAAAACCACGTGGCCAAAGTGGTTAGAAAAACATTTTATATAGCCCACCTAATCATGAAGGGATTCACATCTAGGTCAGGGGAGATCATCATGCCTCTTTACTCATCCCTCATCAGGCCCATAATTGAGTACAATGCCACTTTTGGGATGTACCTCACCAGACACCTGCAGCAACTGGAAAGACCCCAAAAGTACCTCACCAAGAGGATCAAAGGGCTCAAACAGATGCCATATGCTGCCCGGTTAAAGAAACTCCAGCTCTACTCAGTGGCATACCACCTGCTCAGAGGCGATCTGTGCCTGACGTATAAAGTCATGTCCAACCCGGAATTTATGGACATGCTGCACCTCAGACAATCCAAATCCCATCAAGCTACGTGCTCGAGAGACTTGAACCTCAGCACTGAAATAAATAGGACATGCTGGAGGGACAGATTCATAACCCAGAGGCTCCCTTCACTCTGGAATAAAATCCCAGTCCAGGTTAGGCAGAGCCCCTCATTGACTCTCTTGAAGAGGAATCTTGATGAGTGGATGGGAGATCGTAGGTTCACCCCGGGTATCACTTCTATGTCACTGTTAGACAGAGGCACAGTATACTAACTTCGAAAAAGGGCATAGCAAAATTCATTTAAAATGGGTGGCGAAAGCCAAACACATTCTGGCTAGGCTTATAAATGCCCTAGGGCAGATAGCCTAGTATGAACCTATGAACCTATGAACCTATGAATGTGGCCATCCATGCTAAATGAGGTGGGCCATACATATATGTGAGACACACATCTTCAGGCTGCTCAAATAGTCTGACACACATAAGACCCTCCAAGTGCAGTCAACCTTTGAGAAGACCCCTATGCAAAGTACTGGTAGCTATAGGCAAACATATCTGACCCAGGACACCCCACCCCTGCATATCTTATCACCTACAAATCTATCCAGAGTCTGCCTGTCACCCTGATCCTGTCTGACTTATATTACCCAACCGTGGACTGGAAATCAGACCAGGTCAGAACAGAAATGCACAGAGACTCCACCATTGCAATATATCACCAAGGTGCTGGACTGTTTCCACAGCTCCAGCAGTCAATTGCTCATAGGAACACCTCTCAACAGGCTGGATTGTGCAAGAATGTGTAGCATTTGGCCTATAATTTTAGTGTGTGCATCATCCATCCGGTATTCCTCTGGTAAATCACTGTGATGATCTGAGGAGGTATGTCAAGAGGTACTGAAACAATACATGACAGTGTCAAATGGCATATATGTCAGATGTCTGCTAAAACAAACCCTGTAACCCTAGCAACCCTTACATTACTGAGAGAAATAGTCACAATCACCGTATGGGCCATTGTCTCCCCATTTTGATAGGCTATCTCCAGATATCCTGCACCAACAGGTTGAGAGGTCTGGCTGTAGCACAAAACAAATGGACTGGAGTACAACAATCCCTAGAATGGAGTCCCTCATGAACTATAGAAGGTCACACTGGGCATGCTCATACACAGAAGGTCACATTGGGCATGCTTATACACTTAGAGAAATGTCAGTAGGATCTAGGAATGAACAGGCTGTTCCCACCCAGTGCACTTCCCATTGCCCTGCTTTAGTAGTGCTGAAGATGTCTGTCACCATAGAAGTCCCTTTCATCAGGCCTTAGCCCTATAAGCGCTGTGTAACTAGTTAGGCAGGATTTCTAATCTCAGTCCTGGCAAAAGTGTGTATGTGTGTTTAGAAGTAAAAGCTTTTGAGTCCATTCAAACCCAGTACACTTCCCTTTCATCAGACCTCACCTCCATAAGCTGTGTGGTGCATGCAATAACTGCATAACACTATAGTACAAATACCAAGTTAGGAAGGAGTTCTAATCTCAGTCCTTGCAAATGTAAAAGTGTTTGTGTGCATTTAGAAGTTAAAGCTTTTGGGTCCATTCAAACCCAGTACACGTCCCATTTCACTACTTTAGCCTTAGCCCCATAAGCTCTGTGGCGTGTGTCATAATTGCGTAACACTATAGTACAAATATATAATTAGGTAGGAGTTCAAATCCCAATTCTGGCAAATGTGTAAGTGTGTATATGTGTAGTTTAAAGTATGTTGGCCTCTCTCACCCAGTATATCACCCATTACCATAAATTACAAGTGCTGAAGTATCTTTGGACAACCTTCACCCTGTAAGCTCCATGGTGCGTGCGATAAATGCATAACACTGTAGTAGCAATAAATAGATAGGCAGGGGTTCTAAACTCAGTCTGGGTAACTGTGCGTGTGTGTGTGTGTGTGTGTGTGTGTGTGTGTGTGTGTGTGTGTGTGTGTGTGTGTGTGTGTGTGTGTGTGTGTGTGTACAGTATCCTGTCGAGGGGAGGGTTGTGTTTGTGTGAGAACCATATCCATTGGTGGGTGGGTTTTGCTACTTTTTGCTGTTGCCCACCCAGTACATGTCCCAGTGTCCACATTACAAGGCCTACATTTGTCATCCACTGTAGAGGGACCTGTAGACACTCTGCAGCCCTATAGGCATTGTGCCATGTGCAACAACTATGTGACAGTATGGAATAGATAAGATAGGCTGCCCATCTAATCCTTAGATATCACTCCCCACTCAGGAATCATACACAAATGCAATCAGGTAGGCAGCCACCTCTACATCAGTAGGTGGCCTGCAAATTGGCTCACAGATAGAACCCACAGTGTGAAAGCAGTAGACTCCATGTCAGACTGCTGAACAGTCATGAGCGGAGTCCTGTGTGGGCCTGGGTTCCCTCATGTTTGGGATCCACACCTCTGAGGACCAGCCTAATACAAAGACACCCTGGCTGACAATGTCTGCAAATGACTACAACGTGGGTGCTATTATTACCCTCCCACATGAGGTTGACATCCTTCACAAAGGCCTCTCTGAGACCTATGACTGTTGTCAGAACCCTGGACATAAGCTCAATGCCAGATAATGTGCCGCCATCCCCTTTGGATACAACATGGTTCCCCTAAAGTAATACATTGATGGTAGTCCACTGAACACTGATGTTGGTATAACGGAACTGGAAACACAGGTTGACAGTTAGCTCTATGGTGACCACAACAGTGCCACTGTCTTCCAAAAGTCCTTCCATGTATCACTTCTCCTGATACAGGGTGTTGAATCCGGGAAGTAAAAGGACAGTGTTTCCCTGTACACACCCCTCAGTAGGCCAAGCAATGTGTACTATGGCCCATTTGCCATGTACCCCACTGGATACCAGCAACAACAGGAGAGGCTGCAAATGTACCTCACAAAGAGGACCTTAGGTACTACACACTTGCCTCATACAGACAGACTCCAACAACTACAATGACTCTCAGTCTCCTATTGGCTACTTAAGTATGATCTCTGCCTGACGTACCCAGCCATGTCTGACCCAACCTGTCAGGAATGCTACATCTGAGGAAACCAATCTGTCCATGCCACATGCCCAAGATACCTCAACCCCATCCTCACAATCAACAGAACATAATGGAAGGACAGGTTCACAACCCAGAGACTGGCCACGCTATAGAATAGATGCCACATACATGTCAAGCCAGACACATCACTGGCCCTCTTCAAGAGAAATCAGGAGGAGTGGATGGGGAATACCCACCCTGGGGTTCACTCCAGTGACTATACTCAGTAGACACACTGGGAAGTATCGTCAGGTGGCATGATACCAATGTATTCCCATGGGATAGACTTGTAAACCCTCCATGGCCATTTGCCATGTACACACCTATGGCTCTTTCAACCTATGGATCTCAGTACTGTCAAGTGTGTGTGTGTGTGTGTGTGTGTGTGTGTGTGTGTGTGTGTGTGTGTGTGCATTAGTGTGTCTGAAAGTGTTTGTGAGTGTGTAAACATATTGGTGAAAGTAGTTGGCGGCCCGTCTCACTCAGTACAACTACCATTGCTATACCTTACAAGTGTTGTAGATGTTATTCACTATATAGGTACCTTGGGACACTCCACAACCTGTAAGCTCTGTGGTGTGTGTGGTAACTGCATAACACTATAATACCAATAACCAAATAGCTAGGGGTTTTAATATGAGCCCTGGCAAGTGTGTGTGTGTGTGTGTGTGTGTGTGTGTGTGTGTGTGTGTGTGTGTGTGTGTGTGTGTGTGTGTGTGTGTGTGTGTGTGTGTGTGTGTGTGTGTGTGTGTGTGTGTGTGTGTGTGTGTGTGTGTATTATTGTGTGTAAGTGTGTATATGTGTAGGTTACAGTATTTTGTGTCCTCTCTCACCCAGTACATCACCCACTGTCATAATTTGGAAGGCCTGGTGATGTCCCTCACCTTAGAAGTACCTTTGGACAAGTGTAACCCGATAACCTCCGTGGCACGTGTGATAAGTTTGTAACAATGTAGTAACAATAAATAGAAAGGTAGGGGTTCTAATCTCAGCCCTGGAAAATGTGCGTGAGAGAAAAGTATCTTGTGTTTATGTGCGAACGACATCCATTGGATGAGCATGGATTCATATTTTATGCTATGGTACACACAGTACACATTCCTAAGTCTACTGTATGATGTCCGCTGTTCACATTAGCCAAAGTGGTATCTGTAGACACTCTTCAGCTCTATAAGCCCTGTGCAACAATATGGAATAGTATGGTACGAATAACAAGATAGGTTAGTCTGCTAATGTCAATACTGGCAAGTGTGTGTGTGTGTGTGTGTGTGTGTGTGTGTGTGTGTGTGTGTGTGTGTGTGTGTGTGTGAAAACAGTATTCTCTGTGTGTTTGGTTGACACAATATCCTCTGGGGTTGAGGGCGTTAGCAATCTGAGGTGTGTTCCACCCACCTCACTTACCATTGTCCAGTATACTAGAACCAATGTCAATCACCATAGACTAAGATACATCCCCTATGCCCTATAAGCTGTGAGGCACATGCAAGAACAGTTACATAGACCTAGGAAATGTGTACAGATACAGCTGCACCCCGACAATGATGTGGACAATGTGTTACTACACTGCCATACCCCTTGTTGGTGATCTCTGCAGGGCCAAATCCAGCTGACAAACAGACACCTGGAACACAAACAGAATACAGCATGTGAGAACACATTCACTTAGTGTTACTAACACCAATAATGCATCATGGCTGAAAAGGTACACACACACTCTGATGTGTACCCATTACAAATGCCAGATGACAGCACCTTACACAGCATTAAATAGCTACACTCTGCTAAAGTCAGCAAAAACAGCAGCAAAGCAGCAAAGCAAAGACAGCAAATAAAATGAAGAACAAAGACCAGGAACCCAATGAATAAAATGTATTCCTCTCTGACGTCTCGGCATACACTGCCTTCTTGGGGTACGTTTCATTGGGTTTCTGGTCTTTGTTCTTCATTGTATTTGCTACGCTACTAAAGTCACCCTGTGCATCAGACCCATATAGGCATGCCCCTGCAGTGATGGTATGGATGGCATGGATGTGGCACAGGTATCATCATATGCACAGGGGGTTGTGTGGGTTTGCCAGAGGCCTAGGCTGGTCCAAATGGTTGACATCATGTGTGTGTGTGTTTGGGGGGTGTTCATTAAATGGGCAATGCAGGGGTGGTGTGTGTGTGTGTGTGTGTGTGTGTGTGTGTGTGTGTGTGTGTCTGTGTGTGGAGGTGACTTTTCTGATGATGATGTGTGTGTGTTTGTATGCACACAATTACGCCATGTGGCACCCTACAAAGTGGTATTTTGGACAGCTGGGGCTGTACATAGCAGGGTGTACAGTTCACCTTCTCTGGCCATGGGCACAGGAACTGGGCTTGCCGAGGGTATCACCAGCACCACCAGGGCCGAGTCCAGATGCAGTACTACTCCCCTCTGATGACTGCTGCCTGCTGGATCTGTGTGTCTATTTGGGACCGGCCAGGATCTCGTGCCCATGGCCTGCTGCATCACGGTGTGGATGGTGCACCCCCTTCAGTAGTGTTGGTGGTACTGCCAGACTGGGAATGTGTTGGTGCATGGCCACGTAGACATTCAGGTGATCATGGTGCTGCCCTACAGCCACATGGTTGCTGACCAGCATCTGTCAAATGCTCAGGCACAGATATTCCATGGTCAAGGAGTGTCAAGTGTGGCCTTAAGGGTTTTGCCTTGCCTTACAAACACAAGGTGCAGCAGAGTGTCAGAGGGGAGGGGATAATAGAGCTGGCTTAAAAATCACAAGGGCAGTTAGCTTAGTACTAAACTAATCTAATCTAATCTATCCATGACCCCAGTATGCTCACAGATGGCTGCAGTGAGTTCATACTGCCATGGACACCAGGGACGTGCTCATCCATGACCCTGCGTATATTTTGGTATTATGTTCATTGTGTGCCAGTGCCCCCATGACAGTCTGAAACATGCGTCTGGTGATGTGGCACTTGCAACAGGGGCATGACGGGCTGCAATCCTCCTCTGGGCACACCTGTCCATCTGCTTGTGTAGGACCTTGCTAGCACTCTGGCTATGGCTAGTGCCTGCAGCCTCACTTGCCATATTCACCACAGTAGCCTGTTCCATGCCACCACCCACCAACTGTCTATTATCTGTGGCCACTGGTGATGGGTTATGCATGGGTATTGTGACTGTGTGTGGGGATGTGGTTGACAATAGTGGGATGCCAACCGATGACACAGTATCAGCCCCTGACAATCCTACCTGTGCCTCAATATGAGTATCATCATGATCAGATTC